>NC_056734.1:551459436-551709436 GCF_019279795.1 Protopterus annectens | reverse complement strand
TTTTTTAAAAAGGGGGGGGTTTTGGGGCCCTTTGGGGTGAAGGGGTTTTTTGGAATTTTTTTTAAATTTTTAGGGGTTTGGGGGGGAAAGGGCCCCTTTTAGGGGAAAATTTTTTTTTTTTCCTTTCCCCAAAAAAGGGGCTTTAAAAACCCAGGCCCCCCCCGGGGGAAAAATTTGGGGGGGGTTTTAATAGTGGCCCCCCCAAAAAAATTTTGGGGGGGAAAGGGCCTCCCTTTTGGGCCCCTGGTTTTTTTTGGGGTTTTTTTTTTTAAAAAGGCCCCCCCTTTTTTTTTTTTGGGGCCCCCCGGAGGGAGTTTTTTTTTTTTGGGGGGGGGGGGGGCCCCCCCAAAAAGAAAAAAAAACCCCCCCCCCCCCCGGGGGGGGTTTTTGGGGCCAAAAACCCCCAAAAGGGGGGGGGGCGGGGGAAACCCCCCCAAAAAAAGGGGGGAAATTTTAAATTTTGTTTTTTTTTTTTTTTTTTTCCAAAATTTTTTGGAAAAGGCCCCTTTTTTAAAAGGGGGAAAAAATTTTAAAAAAACCCGGGAAAATTTTTTTAAAAATTTTCCCCGGGGGGCCCAAAAAAAAAGGGGGTTTTGGGGTTTTTTTTAAAAAAAAACCCCGGGGGAAAAAAAAGGGGGGAAACCCCCCAAAGGGGGGGTTTCCCGGGGGAAAAAAAGACCCTTTTTTCCTTTCCTTTTTTTTTTCCCCTTTTAAAAATTTAAAAAAAATTTTTTTTTAAAGGGAAAATTTTTTCCGGCCCTTTTTTTTGGGGGAAAAAAAAGGGGGAAAAAAAGGGGGTTAAAGGGTTTTTTTTTTTTTTCCGGGGGGCAGGGCCCCCAATTTTTTTGCCCCCTTTAAGAATTTTTTGGGGGCCCTTTTAAAAGGGGGTTTTTTTTTGGGGGGGGGGGGGGGGTTTTTTTTTTTTTTTTGGGGGGGGGTTTTTTGGGGAAAAACCCCCCACCCGGGAAATTTTCCCCCCCCCTTTTTTTTTTGGGGAAAAAATTTTTTTTTGGGGGGGAAATTTTTTTTAAATTTTTAAAAAAAAAGGTTTAAAAAACCCCCCTTTTTTTAAAAACCCCCTTTTAAAAATTTTTTTCCCCCTTTTTTTTTTTTGGATTTTAAAAAATTTTTTTGTTGTTAAAGGGGGTTTTTTTTTTTTTTTGGGGGGCCCCCCGGGGGTTTTTTTTTTTAACCCCCGGGCCCCTTTGGGGGGTTGGAAAAAAAAAGGGGGAAAAACCTTAAAAAGGGGGAACCCAAAAATTTTCCTTTAAATTTTGGGCCCCTTTTTTTTTTTTAAAAAGGGGGGGGGCCCCCCCGGTTTAAACCCCCCCTTTGTTTCCCCCCCCCTTTTTTTTTTTTAAAAAAAATTTTTTTGGGCCCCCCGGGGTTTTTTCCCCTTTTAAAATTTTTGGGGGTTTTTTTTCCAATTTTTTTTTCTGTGTAGATGACAAAAAAATTTTATCAAAAAATTGCTTATCTGATCGATAAACTAAATCTCTCTCTGGCCCGAGCTCTCCTCGACCGATCTGTTGCAGCGGCAAACTAGATCTGAGGGATAGCAGGGAGGATTATGGGATATAGTCTGGTCTCAAGCTCCTCCAAGATGCAGAGCTTTGCTATGCGGCCGACTCGGAACAGAGGATCCGCTCCAAACCAGTGTGTAAGAACAAACGGCGAGATTGAACACTTTCACATGAATGGTTTTCCATGTGCACATTTGTAGAGAAGCTGTGCTGGCTGGCTCAAAAGGAGGCATGGTGAGTTTTTCCAGCATGAAATGGAGGTCCCAGGGAGAAGGGATGGGTTTTCTTGGTGGTCAGATATGCAAGACCCCTCTCAGGAAAAGTTTAACATCCAGTCTGGAAAGCAGTGGTGGCTGTAACGGCAAGCAGGCTGAAATGGCAAAAAGGTGGACTTTCACTGAAGAGTATGCTAGTCCTTACTTAATGAGCTCACATATATAGGTAAGGGACTAGTGAAGGATCCACCCAAAAAGGGTCCCTTGTCCTTAAAGGAACAACATTTTGGGAACCTCTGTCATTTAGACAAATATTTTTTCTAGTAGTTGGTTTCCTGGCATCCCTCAAGACTGAAAGCACATCCTCGGAGTAGTGTTGTCTGAAATGGATCAGAAGTTGATCACCCAAAGAGTTAGGTATAGCAATGACAGCTGGGGTGAATGAGAGATCCCTTTTGTTGAGTTAGTAGGTCCACCTTGTGGGGTAACTTGTGGTGATAGCCCTTGGCTAGGGAATGAAGGGGGAACCAGTATTGCCTTGGCAAAAAGGGAGTCACCTGCAAGATTTTTAGTTGTTCCATCTTGATTTTCAGAAGGACCTTTTATATTACAGGGAAGGGAGGAAAGGCATACATGAACATTCCTGTCCATGGAAAGCTGAAGGCATTCACTCTCCAGGCTAGTGAAGTGTGATCCCTGGTGCAGAATGTTTAGTTGTCTGTTCTGGAGGAAAGCAAACAGATCCACTTGAGGTGTGCCCCACCAGTGGACGATGTCTAGGAAGGTATCCCTGTGCAACATCCATTTGTGCCGTAGAGAGGATGTTCTGCTGAGCAAGTCCACTTGTTTGTTTTCCTGACAGGGGATGTAAAAGGCCTGCAGTAAAAGGTTGTGGTTGACTGCCAGATCCCAGATTTGTGGGGTTGTCTGGCATAACTGGTATGCTTTTGTCACTCCTCATTTGTTGAGGTACCAAATAACAGTTGTGTTGTCTGTCACAATGTGAAGCAGCCCTGGTTGTAAGATGGGAAGGAAGACTTTTAGAGCCAGCAAGACAGCAGTCATTTCTCTAACACTGATGTGTTTTTGTAGGGCAGGGGTCCAACACTGTTGTACCTTGAAGTTCTGTAACGTTGCCCCCACACCCTAGGTCTGATGCATCTGTGTGCATGGACTGAGTGGTAGGGGAGGGAGCAGAGGAATGCCCTGGTTCTGTGAATTTTGCTGAATCCACCACTTCTGCTCTGTTTAAGTAAGGCAGAAGGAAAATAAGTTTGTCTAGTGGATACTGGGCTCTGAGACCACACATTCTTTAGGTACCATTGGAATTTTCTCATGTGGATCTTTGCTAATGGAAGCATGGGAATAGAGCCCGCCATGAGACCTAGAATTTGTAGGAGATGTCTTGCAGACAGATGAGACTCTGAAAGTAGGCTTTTAAACTGGTTCAAGGGGAACTGTATTTTGACGGGAGAAAGGATTTCATCAGGTCCGTCCTTATCCTGTAGCCTAAAAAACTTTGCCCTGTTGAATAAGCAGAGAGAATTTCTGAAGGTTTAGGGTGAATCCCATGTTGTGGAGGAGAGACATGGTGAACTTGAGATGGTTCTGTAGGGTGGACGCTGATTCTGCCAGAATGAGAATGTCATCCAGGTAAGGGTAGATTTGGACTACCTTGATTCTGCAATTGGCAATGGCTGGGGCTGAGTACTTTGTAAAAACTCTGGGAGCCATAGGCAAGCCAAAGGGCAAGGCTGTAAAAGTGTGGAGAGTGGCCAGCAAAGCACAGAAATTTCTTGTGGGATAGCCTGATAGGAATGTGCAGGTAAGCATCCTTTAGGTCCAGGGTGACCATGAAGGCTTGGGAGGGGATGAGGGGTAGGAGAGTTTGAAGGGAAAGCATCTTGAAGGAGAGAACCTTCAGGAACAGGTTCAGATATGAAGCTGATTTTTTTGGAGGGAAAGGGATACTTTTTGGTTTTGGTCTTTCCTTCCAGTTTAGGAAATAAGAAGTTATGTACTCACCATAACGTTCCATGTAAGTTGCTCCATCTCGCCTTCATTCTTTACTGATGGGTTTGGAGCCGACCCATCAGCTCCGATACGGCCATTTGCAAAGCTCAAGGTTTACCAGTAGCTCGAGACCAAGCCACTTATCCCATGATGCACTGCTGGAATTACCTCAGATCTTGTTTGCTGCGTGTACTATATCCATGTAAGAGAACTACCCTCCCATAGAGGGGAAGAAGGATTGAGTAACCAGGATGAGACCAGCCTCTAGGTCAACTGTCAGCCAGGTAGGGGATGGAAAGAGGGACGCAAGAATGAAGGAGAGATGGAACAACTCACATGGAACGTTATGGTGAGTACGTAAACTTGTTAATGTGATGTTGATCAATCTCGCTGTTCATTCTTTACTGATAGGTAGCATCCCTAGCACCCTCAATCTTGGGTGGCTCACGGGAGTACATTCTTTAGGACCGTAGACCCAAAGGAAGCCCTGTCCCTGGAGGCCTTATCAACTTAGTAATGAGTGACAAAGGTATGAGGTTTAGACCAAGTGGCTGCAGCACAAATGTTATCAAGGGGCAATTTGGCTTGGAATGCCGAAGATGTAGAAACTGCCCTGGTAGCATGAGCCTTAATCTTATGTAGTACGGGCATATTAGCAGCTGAATAAACCAAAGGTAATACAATCAGACAGCCATTTAGAAAGCGTTGTTTTAGCCACTGGTCTACATTTTCTGGCTTCAGAGAATGATACAAAGAGTTGGTCTGATTTTCTAACATCTTTTGTTCTGTCCAGATAATATCTGGAGCTGTTTGTGAACCTCAGGTTTGTGCAGCATATACTCGTTTATTGGAATGGTTAGGGAAGAAGACTGGCAACTATATGACTTGGTTGATATTAGATTCTGAACAAACTTTGGGCAAAAAGGAGGGGTTTGTCCTAAGAGATACTCTATCAGCATGAAAAATCAAATAAGGAGGGCTGATAGATAAGGCTTGAAGTTCTGACACTCTGCGGGCAGAAGCAATATCCACCAGAAATATGGTTTTCCATAAGAAGAATTTGAGGTCACAAGATGATGCTGGTTCAAATGGGGGAAGAATTATACGAGACAGCATAAAGTTTAGATTCCAAGGAGAATAAGGAGTTTTCACTGGAGGCCTCATGTGAATGGTCCCTTTGAAAAAGGCCTTGAACAACTTGTTGGACATTATGTTTAGCCCGTCCACTCTGAGATGAAAGTTAGATATAGCAGCCAACTGGACACAAACTGTAGCGGCTGCAGCTCCTTTATTAAATATCATAGTCCAGAATTCTAAAATGGACATCAAGGGGGCTTGATAAGGATCAATGTTCTGTTGAGAGGCCCATATGGAAAATCTCTTCCACTTACTAAGATATAATCTTGTGGTGGACGGCTTATGGGAAGACAAGAGGATCTGCCTTGTCTCATTAGAAAGGTTATGAGGTCTGGCTATGAGGGGAACTGGAGCAGCCAAGCTGTTAGCTTCAGTGACTGCAATGCTGGAAGGAGGTCCCCCGACAGATGTGTCAGAAGATCCGAAACTGGGCCCAGAATCCATGGATCCTCCAACAGATGATGATGAAGAAATGGGAACCAAATCTGCCGAGGCCAATGAGGGCTATAAGAATGATAGTCCTTCCCAGCGACACTGCTTTCTGTAGAAATCTGGGTATTAGAGGGATTGGAGGGAATGCACAGAGTAGTCCCGGGGGTTAATCGTGAAAAAGTGCGTCTCTCAGGGGTTCTCCCAGAGGGGGAATCAGGGCAAAGTAGCGTCTGCATTTCATGTTGATGTGACTGGCAAAAAGATCGCAGCAAGGCTGGCCCCATTTGCGGAAAATCCTGTCCGCAATCTCTTGCTTGAGGGACCACTCGTGCGGCAACAAGATTGCCCTGCTCAGTTTGTCTGCTATCACATTGGATCACCCCCGGATGTACATTGCCAACAGAAAATGCTGGGAGGAGACAGCCTACTGCCAAAAGTACAGTTGTGTACTTACCATAAATGTAGATGTTAGAGTGTATTCACTGTTGCAGTCATTACACTTGGGTTATCCTGCTGGCAGGCGACCCGCAGTCGGCCAGAGTTCCAAAGTCTTGGTCCGGCATCGGTTGCTGTCGCCTCTTCCCTGACGTCATTGCGCCAGGGGTATAAATGTTGCAACAGACACCATTTTCTTCAGTTTTTCTTGCCCCAGATGTCAGGTGTCCCCAGATAGGAAGGCTGAAAAGATAAAAATATGCCAAACAACCATGCATATATTACTATAAACATTTCCTTCATCTACAAGCAAATACACCACTTAGGTTGTATAGAGTTGAGAAGTACAGAATAGTCCCAGCAAAGAGGGGGATGGAGGTTGGGTAACCAGGACTGCAACAGTGAATACACTCGAACATCTACATTTATGGTAGGTACACAACTGTACTATGTTCATCGTGTTTCACTCCCAAAGCTGAGGTTGAGTGGCTGGGTCTAGACTGGATTTGGCGAGGATAACAAGCCCTGCAGAACTGCAGTGGCAAAGCCTGCTTTGGATATGGAGTAGAGAGGTAAAGTGTTCACTGAGCTCCAGGTTGCAGCTTCTAATATGTATTTGGTTGGTACCCCTCTGAGGAAATCTGCTGAAGTGGCTGCTGCTCTGGTAGAATGAGGCCTAATGCCCTTAGGCTCAGATTTGCGATGTTGTGCATAACAGAAGCGGATGCAGTGTCCTATCCATTTGGAGATTGTCTGATTTATAATAGGCTTTCCTTGTGATCCTGCAGCATAAGCTACAAACAGTTGCTCAGTTTTTCAGAAAGCTTTTGTTTTGTCCAAGTAAAATCGTAGTTGCCTGTGTATATCCAAAGCATGCAGAAGTCTTTCCCCTTTAGTCTGGGGATTTGGGTAGAAAGTAGGTAAATGAATGATTTGGTTTAAGGCCACATTAGAGGCCACTTTTGGCATGAATGTTGGGTTTGTCCTAAGAGAAACCCTGTCCTGATGAAAAATGAGGAAATGTTCCACAGCCATCAATGCCTGTAACTCTGAGACTCTTCTTGCTGAAGTTATTGCTAGGAGCAGAGCAGTTTTGCATGACAAGAATTTTAGATCAGCTGTGTTGGCTGGTTCAAATGGAGGCAGTGTTAGTTTTTCTAAAACAAAGTTGAGGTCCCAAGTAGGTACTGGTGGTCTCCTAGGGGGTCTTGTATTCTTTGCCCCTCTGAGGTACTGTCGTAGTAGAGGATGTGAAAAAATAGGAGGATCCGTATTGTAATGAGCTGAAATGGCAGAGGCATGGATTTTAATAACGAAAAAGATAGGCCTTTGTCCAACATCTCAGTCAGGTATTGCAAAATCTGAGGTATATTAGGGACCAGTGGGTCGAGCCCTTGTGCCTGGTTCCAAGCACAGAATCTCTTCCATTTTTCTGCATAAGATTTCCTAGTGCTGGGCCTCCTGGCTTCCAAAATTACATCCATAATAGCTTTAGAGAGAGGTGCAGTCTGAGTGGCTACATTATCTGCCATGCTGCCAGGTTTAAGGTTCTGAGCTGACTGTGCAGAATCTGATTGTTTTGCTGTGTCAGAAGATGAGGGATTTAAGGTAGAGGCCAAGGTGGGCCTTGGGACAAAGTTTTTAGGATTGGGTACCAGTGCTGGCGTGGGCAGTCTGGTGCAATCAGTATCATTTTTGGCCTCGCTTGTCTGACTTTTAGAAGCACCTTGGCGAGAACAGGCATCGGAGGGAAGGCATAGACTGTCAGGTTTTTCCAGCTGAATGATAGAGCATCCACTTTCCATGCTTGAGAGTGATAAGTCCTTGGGCAAAATTTCTGTATTTGGCAATTGTGAGAGGAGGCAAAAAGATCTATGTCTGGGCGTCCCCATTTTCTTGTTATGTTGAACACTAGTGGATTTAGCTTCCATTCGTGAAGATCCATGAGATTTCTGCTTAGTTCGTCTGCCAGTGTATTTTTTGTTCCTGGCAGGAATTGTGCTTGCAGATGTACCTGGTAGGTCAGTGCTGTGTTCCACAAAGTCATGGCTTGTCTGCACAGGGGGTAGGAATGTGTGCCCCCTTGCTTGTTTATGTACCACATAACTGTGGTATTGTCCGTCTTTATTAGTAGTTGTCCTGGATGTATTAGGTCCTTGAAGGCTGTCAGGGCATTCTGTACAGCTAGCATCTCTTTTTGATTTATGTGAAGATGCATTTGCTCCTTGGGCCACGTGCCCTGAATACATTTTCCTGCCATATGTGCTCCCCAGGCATAATCCGATGCATCCGTTGTTATTGTCTGCCTGGCTGTAGGTAAGGTGAAAGGCTGTCCCCTTGTTGTGGTGACAGGCCTGGGACCACCATCGAAACTCCTGTTGTAAGCAGGGAATCAAAGTTATGATTGGACTCAGCATTGTCACAGCCTAGAGACAAACACTTTTTAGATACCACTGTAGTTTCCTCATATGCAGTTTTTCATATGGAATTAGTAGAATGCAGGATACCATGAAACCCACGGCCTGCAGCATTCTTCTTGCAGAGAGCTGCGTCTTTGTTGCCATCATTTGAAAGTAATGAGTCAGTTGGCTTTGTTTGTCTGGCATGAGATAAGCCATCTAGGCAGTTGTATTTAAGCTTGCACTCAGGAATATCATCTCTTGAGAGGGCACTATTGATTTCTTTTCGTTTACTGTGTACCCTAGGCAAATTAGCAGTCTTTTTACAAACGCCAAGTGCTTTAGAAGAATATCCTTGCTCTCTGCTTGAATAAGGCAGTCGTCCAAGTAGGGATAACTTTGAATTCCTTTTTGTCTGCAAAATGCAATTACTGGTGACAGGCATTTTGTGAAGACCCTGGGTGCAGTAGATAAGCCAAAGGGCAGTGCAGAGAATTGGTAATGCATTGAGCCTGCTATAAATCTGAGGTATCTTCTGCACGATTGTCTGATTGGGATGTGCAGGTATGCCTCCTTGAGATCCAAAGTAACTAGCCAAGCCTCCTTGCCCAGCATGGGAAGAAGTTGTTGAAGTGATAACATTTTAAATTTTGGAACATCCAGGAAAGTATTCAGGATCGACAGGTCCAGTATTGGTCTCCAGGCTTTGTCTTTTCTGGGTACTAAGAAAAGTCACGAGTAAAATCCTTGCCCCTGTTCTTCTTGTGGAACTTTTTGAATAGTTCCCATATCCATAAGAGCAGCAATCTGTTTTTGTGCCTCTGCCCATTGGTTTTGTGGCAGGTTTGGCATACCTTTTGGTTTTGGAAGCATGTGGAAGTGGAACCTGTATCCTTGAGAAACTATAGTCAGCACCCATTGGTCTTGGGTGATCATGTGCCAATTTTCTGAGAAAAGTGCTTGCTTTCCCCCTAGGGGTGCTGTCAACTGGTAAGCTTGGCATCTGCAGAGGGAAGTCATTGTGACCGTTTCCTAGAAGGTTGTGATTTGTCTTCTCCTCCTTTGGGGGCTGGAGCACCCCATTGTTTAGGTCTGTAGGAGCCTTGGGGCTGAGATCTGCCTCTTGGGCGTCTGTATCTGCCTCTTTGTGGCCTGACACTGGAAAGGACTAATTTTTTGAAGGCCAGTTTCTGCTAAATCTAGGTGGTTGAACCTGTAAGAAATCTTTCACCGTTTGCATTCACTTTGTTTTAACCTCCATTTTCTTTAACACCTCTTCTGTCTTAACACCAAAGTATCATGCTGTAGTGGAGCATCCAATAATTTTACTTTAACATGGTCAGGTAAACTTTGTTCTTTCAACCAAGCATGTCTTCGAATTACTGAGCCTGTAACTGCGGCTCTACAAGAAGCCTCTAATGAATCAAAACCACATTGCAGAGTATGTTTTCCCACTTGTTCAACTGCATGCAATAAATCCTGCATTTCTTTACTGTCAGGACTTTCTATATTTGTAACCATTTTCTGCTTTAACAATGACATGAGATACTGCTGATATTTAAGCATGTGAAACTGACAGTTTAAAGCTCTTACAGCTAAAGTAGCAGAAGTGTAAACTTTTTTCCCCCATCTGTCCAGAGCTCTGGAATCCCTATCTGAGGGGACAGGATTTTTGGCAGTGGAAGCTTTAACCCCTTTAGGACCCTGAGAAATTGTTTCTGGGTCTGCAGCGGGGTTTTTATAAAGAAATTTATGAGAGTCAGGGACCCTGTAGTACCTGTCTGGCTTTACTGGAGCAGGGGGTAAAGAATCTGGAGACAGACTGGATTCAGAAAAAACATCATCTACAATGTCAAGCACAGGAAGGATAGCTAGGGGCCTGTGCTGAGGCAATAAAAGGAAATCTCTGAGCCTTTTCTTGGACTCTGAGTAATCCTGGCTCTCCCAATGGAAATGCGCCCTCATGGTGTGCAGGGTTTCCCCAAAAGAATAATCCTCAGGCGGTGAGGCTGAAGGACTGGACTCTTCAGCATCAGAGTCCTCATAGAGAGGGAGAGAATAGCCCTGATCAGAAGAAGAATCAAAGGAAATGGAAACCTGATCAGAGGAATCATAATCAGTGTCTTGCCTAGGCCTTTTGTCAGGTGGGGGATGGGAGCCCCTGATTAAAGTAATAAGGTCTTTGGCCATTTTAAGCATCTGTTTCTTTGGCATGGATGACTATTCTGGAGAATGCTGCACTTGTTTCCTTGTCTTTAATGCTGTTTTTGACTTTGCCTTTGCTGCTGTAGTAGCCCTAATTGTAAGCTGTGAAGATCTGAAAACACCCTCAGAAGCCAGTGCCTGCTCAGCGGCTCCGGACCCATCTGAGGGTATAGTTTTCGTAGGCCCAATACCTTGAGTTTCCACAGGCCTCGGTGTCTCCAGGTGGCTGCGGTTAGGGCCTGTGGCTCTGAGGTAGCGGGTGTCAGGGGCTGCGAAAGCGCCTCACTGAGAACCGGTGAACCGGTGACTGGCCTAGAAGAGGCTTCGTCGTCGGTTTTGGTCCTCGGATGCCTGTCTTTTTGTCTTTGCGTTTTTTATACATTCCGGTCGTCGGTTGTTCCGACGGTATTGTATAATTAAACCTTCGTCCAAAATAATGTGAAGCAAAATCAAACCGACGTTTAATGGTGCGTTTATTGAATCTAGCACAAAACAGACAACTAGTAACGTCGTGGTCAGGGCCTAGGCAAGGAATGCAGTAAGAGTGAAAGTCCTTATGAGGTATTTGCTTCCCACAAGAAATACAATTATTAACTTTTACTGACATCGGTCTGGAGCAAGAAAAAGCTTCCTCAATGGGGTACTTAGCTTTATTTAAGACTTTGGTTCTGAAATTCAATTTTGAAAATCTCAGGAGTCGGCCGACCGGCACTTGCTAACTGATTTTGCTTCGGGCACCGCGTGGCAAGAAAGACTGGAGAAAATGGTGTCGGTTGCAACATTTATACCCCTGGCGCACTGACGTCAAGAAAGAGGAGACAGCAACTGACGCTGGACCAAGACTTTGGAACTTGGGCCGACTGCGGGTCACCTGCCAGCAGGATAACCCAAGTGTAATGACTGCAACAGTGAAACATGATGAACATCTCTGAGGGCTTCTCGGCAAAGGGGGTAAGACTTTGTCCTGGCCTTGCTTGTTCAAGTACCAGACTACTGACGTATTGTCTGTCTGAACTGCAATCGTCCCTAGAGGAAGAGTACGGGAAGCACTGCAATGCCATAAGTACTGCTATCATCTCCAGAACATTGATATGCAGATGTGACTCTTGATCCGTCCATGTGCCTTGGGCAGTCTTTCCCTGAAAATGCCCCCCCCCCCAAATCAGGGAAGCATCCGTGGTCACAGTGGCTACTGGAGGGGGTAGTACAAAGGGGTGTCCTATGGTCACATGAGATGTCAACCACCACTGGAGATCTCTCTTGCAAGAGTTCATAATTAAAATCATGTGAATCATTGGAAGTTCCTCATAAGACCACTGAGTGAACAGCAGCCATTGAAGAATCCACATATGCATCCTTGCTAATGGTATGGCCAAGATAGCTGCAGGCATCAAACCCAATACTTTTAAAACTTCTGCGGCTGGTGCTCTGTCTTTCGATACCAATGAGCTGACATGCTGGGGAAGCAGAAAGACCCTCTCAATTGGTAGTCGTAGAGTGGTGGTTGAAGTGCTAACTCTGCGCCCCTATAAAGACGATATGCTGCGATGGCAACAAGGCAGACTTTTCTGAGTAGACTGTAATGCCTAAGTGATTGCAGAGTGTATTCCCTTGCCTGAATCAGTTGATGCCTGGTGATGGAGGTAAGGAGCCTATTGTCTAGGTAAGGAAATACCTGGAATCCTAGACACCTCAGGTGAGCCGTGACCACTGCCATGCATTTGGTGAACACTCTGAGGGCTGTAGTGAGACCAAGGGGCAGGGTTCGAACTTCATAATGATTGGCTCCCAGCCAGAAATGCAGATGATCTCTGGATGGCCTGGCCATTTTTATGTGGTAGTACGCATCCTTGAGATCTATCGAGCACATCCAATTGTCTCTCCCTAAAAAGGGAAGTACAGACTGTAGCGTGACCATCCGGAACTTCTCTTTCTTGACAAATTGGTGGAGTCTGCTGGGGTCCAAAATAGGTCTCCAGTCCCGTTTTCTCTGGAAGCAAAAAGAATCCTGAGTATGTTCCGGATCCTATTTGGTCTGCTGGGAATGGCTGAATGACTCTTCTCTAGCAACTTGCGGACCTCTATAGTTGCTTGTTCCCTGTAACTGGGTGGAACGTCTGGGATTCTCCTTGGGGGTGTGGGTGGAGTGGAGAATGGTAAGAAATAACCTCTGGAAATAATACTTTGTACCCACTTGTCATTTGTTATATCTTGCCAGGAATCTGGGTACAAAGATAAGCGACCCCCGACTGCCTCCAGAGCAGGACAGTCGGACCTCCTTTCAGGAGCGCTGATAGGGCTGACCAGAAAGGTGATCTCTGTCACCCTGGTGTTGCGGACCCCCTCTGCTGCGAGGGCAGTGTCTTCCATTATTACCCCCTCCTCTGCCCTAAGAGTTGGGTTCACCATGTGTGTCCTGAAAGGCTCCTTGGGTTTTTCGGAACAACATTTTCCCTCCCCTTTGGCCTTTGGGGTAAGGCAGAGTAGGGGTGGAAAAAAGGACTCAGATGGCAGACAAGAGTCTTTCCCTCCTGCTCACACCTGGTGAGAGTTTCCTTCACTTTGGCCCCAAAGACAGATGAGCCATTAAAAGGGGTGCTGACAAATGAAGACCTAAAGGGCTCCGCGAAGGAACACAATCGAATCCAGGAATGTCGTCTTAGAGCAATTCCTGAACCCGCTGCCCTACTCATCCCATCGGCTGCATATATGAGCCACATGGACGAGCTCACAATAGAATTTAGGGTAGTAAGCTGGGCGGCAACTTTGTTGGAAGCCCCTGCAGCTACAGTACCCTGAAGAGCATCTCCCAACTCCTTAAGATCATCTCTTTGCAGTCTGGTGAAATGGGACAAATAGTTCAGGGATCGGAGTGTAAAAGTCGCTGAACTAAACATGCGTTTCCCACATCGATCCATGATACTGGACTCTCTGTTAGGAGGATGGATCAATGAGGAAGTCTCAGACATTTCATTCTTGGTGGCCGTCACCACCACCACAGCATCAACAGGGACTCCTCCCTTGGACAAAAAGGCTTTATGTACGGGGGCAGAAATGAACTTATTAGGCCTCCGAGGGACAGTTTCCATGGACTCTGGTGACTCCCACGCCCTCCGAGAGACCAGCTGCATGAGCTCATTAAAGGGCGGAGACACCCAAGAGGTGGAAAGTTGAGACCCAAAAGCCTTCAGGAGAACTGACTCATCCTCAGTAGGGCTTTTGGACTGCCAATCACCCCTCTGCCCAACGATCTCGAGTATCTCCGCAAAGGAGATATCCTCAGAGGGGGTTCGTGGGGACCCTTCTGACTCATCCAAGTCAGTGTCAGATGTCAACGACTCCTGTGGGGAGTCCAAGTGTCTCCTCTTACACAACCTCTTCCAGGGGACCTCCTCAGTGGGAGCCTCTGGGGAGGTCTCGGAAGAGCAAGGGACACCTTGTGGGGCTACCTGAGGCTCAGGGTCTCTACGCTTGGCCTGGACAATGGAGGCAAAAGCGGACACAGGCACTTTGGGGGAAGAAGAGGCCAGACCTGGTGTCAAGGAAGTCTTTGGGGACAAGGCTCTCCTCATGGCTTCGAAGGCATCACGGCTCCAATGAAGAGTCGACAGACCCGAAGGAACCACTAGCCCCTCCTGCACCGAGGCCGTGGGCTCTGAGCCGGAGGTAGTAGTCGAGCTCATCCGAGCAGAAGTCCCGAGAGGAAGAGTCGGCACTGACAGGTCAGTGCGACTATCCTCCTTGGACCCGACAGGAGTGTGTCGGCTCCTAGAGTCCCTGGTTGGCACAGAGGACGTCAGATTAGATGGAACCGATGACACCGAAGCAGGTCTCTGTTCCAAAGGCACCACAATCAGCAGGTCGGCCTCCTCTGGCTCTGAAGATCCAGTACAGCTCGGAGGAGGAGCAGTCAAATCCAGGGTGGTGGTCTTTGGTTCCGACGTTAGGGTCGGAGCAGACAACAATTTAGCAAGGGCTAGTGCCTGTAAGAGCTTCTGCACCAATCGGTCCATATCCAAATCAGAGAGGCTGACAGAAGACCTAAAGGAGTGCACAGACAGTGCTGACTGAAGGAGTGGAGATACAGGTCTCTCAGATACCGGCTCCAGAATTGTGGGCCAGCTCCAAAATGAAAAGACACTCGGTTCCGAGAGCTGTGGAGCCGATGTCCCGGAATCCTAAACTTTCTTTGACTTTTTTGAGTTTTTACAAACCTCTATCCACAAGCTTCTTTTTCCTCTCCAAAAGAACCCTTGAAGAAAAGGAACAGCACATACTGCAGGACTCCTGCAAATGCACTGCACCTAAACAATAAACGCACTGAACGTGCCCAATCAGAGAGAGACCTTTTTCCCACAGTCTGGACATTTCTTGAATCCAGACTTTGGGTGTTTGTCTTTATCCTCAGACATATC
This sequence comes from Protopterus annectens, assembly GCF_019279795.1. NCBI lineage: Eukaryota > Metazoa > Chordata > Ceratodontiformes > Protopteridae > Protopterus > Protopterus annectens. Next base: position 551,694,662 of record NC_056734.1, on the reverse strand, counting down.
AAGAAAATAGCTTTGGGCTTAACAGTAAAACACAAGCCAGACAAGCTTAAGTAAGCAAGAAAAGTACAGTTTTGTACCTACCATAAATGTAGATGTATGAGTGTTCACACTGCTGCAGTCATCACACTTGGGTTATCCTGCCGTCAGGCGGTCCCACAGTCGGCCCGAGTTCCAAAGTCTTGGTCTGGCGTCGGTTGCTGTCGCTTCTTCCCTGACGTCAGTGCGCCAGGGGGTATTATAAGATGCATCCGATGCCATTTTCTTCAGTTTTTCTTGCCCCAGATGTCAGGTGCCCCCAAATAGGTAGGCAATACATATTGCTATATAAAAATATACATATAAAAATAAAACAATACCTTCAGTCACAAGCAAATACACCACAGAGGTTGTATAGGATAGAAAGGTGTAGATAAGTCCAGCTAGTCCAGAGGAGATGGAGGAGGGTAACCTGGACTGCAGCAGTGTGAACACTCGAACATCTACATTTATAGTAGGTACAAAACTGTACTATGTTCATCATGTTACACTGCTGCAGTCATCACACTTGGGTTGAATCCCAAAGCTAAGGATGGGTGGTGGAACTAAACAGGGTTTGGAGAGGCTAGTAGGCCCTGCAGAACTGCAGTGGCAAAGCCAGCTCTGGTTTTAGAGTATAGAGGTAAGTGATAGTGCTTGGTGAAGGTGTGCACTGAACTCCAAGTTGCAGCCTCCAAAATATCCTTGGTTGGTACCCCTCTGAGGAAGGCTGTTGATGTTGCTGTAGCCCTGGTGGAATGGGGCCTGATGTTACCAGGCACAGATTTCCCATGGTGTGTGTAGCAGAAACGGATACAATGTCCTATCCATTTTGAAATGGTCTGTTTTGACATAGCTTTTCCTTGAGGTCTGTTTTGAGATAGCTTTTCCTTGAGATCCTGCAGCATAGGATACAAAGATCTGGTCAAATGTTCTGAAAGCCTTAGTTTTATCCAAGTAGTAACGTAATTGCCTGTGAATGTCCAAACAGTGTAGGAGCCTTTCCCCTTTGTTCTGGGGATTTGGATAAAAGGTGGGCAAATGAATGGTTTGGTTTAGGGCCACACTGGATACCACCTTTGGCATAAAGGAAGGGTTAGTTCGTAAAGAGACTCTGTCTTGATGAAAAATGATGAAAGGCTCCACTGCCATTAGGGCCTGTAGTTCTGAGACTCTTCGTGCTGAAGTTATTGCTAGCAGCAGGGCAGTTTTCCATGATAGGAACTGTACATCAGCTGTGAAAGCTGGTTCAAAGGGCGGAAGTGTAAGCTTTTCCAAAACAAAGTTGAGATCCCAAGTTGGTGTTAGTGCTCTCCGGGGTGGTCTTATGTTCTTAGCCCCTCTGAGGAACTGTCTTAGTAATGGATGTGAAAATATAGGAGGATCCGTGTTGTATTGAGCTGAAATAGCTGAGGCGTGGATCTTAATAGATGAGAAGGAAAGTCCTTTGTGCAACATCTCAGTTAAATATTGAAGAACCTGAGGAATATTTGGGACAAGGGGATTTTGGCCTTTAGCCTGGTTCCAGGCGCAGAATCTTTTCCATTTGTCTGAATAGACTTTCCTGGTGCTGGGCCTCCTGGCCTCCAGAATGACGTCCATCACAGCTTTAGAGAGAAGTGCTGACTGGTTGTTTAGGCAATTTGCCATGCAGCCAGATTTAAAGTCTTGAGTTGGCTGTGTAGAATCTGATTGTTTTGCTGAGTGAGCAGGTGAGGAATTGTAGATAAAATCCATGGTGGGCTTTGAGCCATGTTCCTTAGTATTGGATACCAGTGTTGGCGTGGCCAGTCTGGAGCAATGAGTATCATTTGTGGCCCCTCTAATCTGGCTTTCAGCAGCACCATTGCCAGAAGAGGCAGTGGAGGAAAGGCATACACTGTCAATGTTTTCCAACTGAATGAGAGGGCGTCCACTTTCCAAGCTAGTGTGTGGTATGTCCTTGTGCAGAATTTCCGTAGCTGGTAGTTTTGGGGGGAAGCAAACAGATCTATGCCTGGGCTCCCCCATTTTTGAGTTATCATTGCGAATACTTGTGGATCTAGTTTACACTCGTGAGGATCTGTGATGTTTCTGCTTAGATCGTCTGCCAGTGTGTTTTTCTTACCTGGCAGGAATTGTGCTTGTAGTTGAACTTGGTAGGTCTTGTCTGCATTGGGGGTAGGGGTGTGTGCCCCCTTGCTTGTTTATGTACCACATCACTGTGGTGTTGTCAGTCTTTATTAGGAGTTGTCCTGGATGTAGGAGGTCCTTGAAAGCTGTTAGGGCATTTTGTACAGCTAGCATCTCTTTTTGATTGATATGTAGATGCCTTTGGTTTGCAGACCATTTGCCCTGAATACACTGAATACACTGTCCTGCCATGTGTGCTCCCCAGGCATAATCCGATGCATCTGTTGTTATAGTTTGCCTGGCTATGGGTAAGGTAAAAGGCTGACCCTTGTTGAGGTGACATGCCTGAGCCCACCATAGAAGCTCCTGCTGAAGGCAAGGAATGAGTGGAATTATTGTTTCCAAGCTGTGGCTGTGTTGGGTCCATACGCTTTTCAGATACCATTGTAATTTCCTCATATGCAGTTTTGCAAATGGTAATAGTAGTATGCAAGATGCCATGAATCCCAAGGCCTGCAGAATTTTTCTTGCAGGGAGTTGGGTCTTTGTTGCCATCATTTTGAAGTATCGAGTCAGTTGTCCTTGCTTGTCTGGCGTGAGATAAGCCATCTGGGCCGTTGTATTTAAGCTGGCAACCCAGGAATATTATCTCTTGTGAGGGCACTAGTTTTGACTTCTTTTAGTTTACTGTGTACCCTAGGCAACTTAATAGGTTTTTGACAAACGCCAGATGCTTTAATAGAATGTCCCTGCTTTCTGCTTGAATAAGGCAGTCGTCCAGGTATGGATATATTTGAATCCCTCTTTGTCTGCAGTATGCAATTACTGGTGCCAGGCATTTTGTGAAGACCCTGGGCGCAGTAGATAAGCCAAAGGGCAGTGCAGAAAATTGGTAATGGGTTGAACCTGCAATAAATTGGAGGTATCTTCTGCAATTTTGTCTGATAGGGACATGCAGGTATGCCTCCTTGAGGTCCAACTTTACTAGCCAAGCCTTCTTGCCCAGCATGGGAAGAAGATGCTGCAGTGTTAGCATCTTAAATTTGGGTACTTCCAGGTATGTGTTTAGAACTGAGAGGTCAAGAATGGGTCTCCAGGCTTTGTCCTTTCGGGGAACTAGAAACAGTCTTGAGTAAAATCCTTGTCCTTGCTCCTGTGTAGGAACCTGCTGAATGGCTCTCATGTCCATGAGAGCTGAAATTTGCTTTTGAGCCTCTGCCCATTGATTTGGTGGCAGGTTTGGCATTCCTTTTATCCTTGGCAAAGTGGAATCTGTATCCTTGACATACAATATTTAGGACCCATTTGCCTTTTGTGATGATGTGCCAATTGTCTGCAAAAAGTGCTAGTTTTCCCCCCAAGGGAGCTGCCAAGAGGGTTTTGCTTGGTAGTCTGAGGGGTAAGTCATTGTGTTTGTCTTCTGGTAGTTTGAGACCTGTCTTCTCCTTTTTGGGTTGTGCCACTCCATTGTCAAGGCTGGTAAGAGCCTTGTGGCTGGCCTCTGCCTCTTGGGCATCTGTATCTGCCCCTCTGTGGTCTGGCAGAAGCTGGAAAGGACCAGTTTTTGGTTGGCCAATTTCTGCTGAAACGAGGGGGTTGAACCTGTAAGAAATCCTTGACCATCTGCATAGATTTTGCCTTACCCTCCATTTTCTTTAAAACTTCTTCTGCTTTTACACCAAATAAAACATCCTGCTGTAAAGGTGCATCCAATAACTTTGCTTTAACATGATCAGGTAAAGTCTGTTCTTTTAACCAAGCATACCTACATATGACAGACCCTGTCACTGCTGCTCTACAAGAAGCTTCCAATGGATCAAATCCACATTGCAAAGTATGTTTTCCCACTTGTTCAGCTGAATGCAACAAAATCTTGCATTTCCTTGTAATCTGGTTGGTCTGTATGTGCAAGCATTTTTTGTTTTAATTGAGACAACAGATATTGTTGATATTTCAGCATGTGAAACTGACAATTTAAGGCCCTCATAGCTAGAGTAGCTGAGGTATATACTTTCTTTCCCCATCTGTCTAGTGCTCTAGAATCCCTTTCAAAGGGCACAGGATTTTTAGCAATAGGGGCCTTAACCCCTTTGGGACCCTGGGAAATGGTTTCTGGGTCAGCAACAGTGCTTTTATACAGGAATTTGTGAGAGTCAGGGACTCTGTAGTATCTGTCAGGTTTGGCTGGTGCCGGAGGTAGTGAATCTGGGTTAAGGCTAGATTCTGAATAATCATCCACAATATCTAACACAGGTGGAATAGCAAGTGGTCTGTGCGGGGGTAGCAAAAGGAACTCTCGGAGCCTTTTCTTAGAATCAGAGTAATCCTGGCCTTCCCAGTGGAAATGTTTCCTTATAGTATGTAAGGTTTCCCCAAAAGAGTAGTCTTCTGGGGGAGATGCAGAAGGGATAGACTCTTCAGCATCAGAATCTTCATAAGGGGGAAAGGAATATTCCTGTTCCTCAGAAGAGTCTGAGGAAATTGAAACCTGGTCAGAGGAAGCGTAGTCCTCCTCCTGCCTTGGCCTTTTATCAGGAGGGGGATGAGAACCCCTGATTAGGGTAATTAAGTCTTCAGCCATTTTAAGCATCTATTTCTTAGGCATAGGGCCTTGTACTGGAGACTGCTGTACAGTCTTCTTTGTTTTTAAAGGAGTTTTCAGTTTTACATAGGATTTAATAGTGAGTGTAGTTGGTCTGAAGACACCTTCTGCAACTGAAGGCGTTTCAACTGCACCGGAATCTCCTTCAGGTATGGAGTCGGAAGGGCCTAAAGGTAAAGGCTGTGGAGACCTAGCAATCTCCAGTTGTGAATCGGATGTCGCCTTGGGTTCTAAATCAGCGGTCGTCAGGGGCTGTGTAGGCGCCTCACTGAAAATTGGAGAACCGGCGACTGGCCTAGCTGAGGCCTCTGAGTCCGGTTTGGATTTCGGCTGCCTGTCCTTACCTTTGCGTTTCTTATGCATTCCGGTCGTCGGTTGGTTCGACGGGCATGGTATAATTAAATTTCCTACCAAAATAATGTCGGGCGAAATCAAACCGACGTTTAATAGCTCGTTTATTAAACCTAGCACAAAACCGACAACCTGTGACGTCGTGGTCTGGGCCTAGGCAAGGAATACAATAAGAATGAAAGTCCTTATGAGGTATTTGCTTCCCACAAGAAATACAATTGTTAACTTTTTCTGACATCGGACTGAGGCAAGAAAAGGTTCCCCAACAGGGTACTTAGCTTTATAAAGACTTCAGTCTGAAATTCGATTTGAAAATCTCAGGAGTTGGCCGACCGGCACTTGTGAACTGCTTCTGCTTCGGGCACCGCACGACAAGAAAGACTGGAGAAAATGGTGTCAGATGCATCTTATATACCCCTGGCGCACTGACGTCAGGGAAGAAGCAACAGCAACTGACGCCGGACCAAGACTTTGGAACTCGGGCCAACTGTGGGACCGCCTGATGGCAGGATAACCCAAGTGTGATGACTGCAGCAGTGTAACATGATGAATATCAGTCAGCTATACACAAAAAAAAACCACTCCTAGGTTCAGGTAACAAACCTAGAAAAAACAAGCAATTAACCAGATACTTAGAAAAACACACACACACACACACTCAAAACAATGGCCAAGGGCCAAAACTGGTTAAATAGGTAACTATCTAATTAGAGAATGACCAGGCCAAACATGAGGCCACTACAACTAGCTAAGCTATTTAGCAAGCACCGTAAGGGAAAGGGAGCTTATAAAAAACTACAGAACTACTCTAAGTACTATCTTTAGAATAATAACAACATATATCAAGAAATAGAAGAAATAACTTGCGAAAAACACTTTTTTTTTTTTGGCTCGAGCAATACTGGAACCTCTGAGATCTGTGCCGCGGCAAACTAGATCTGGGGTAATTCCAGCAGTGCATCATGGGATAAGGGGCTTGGTCTCGAGCTACTGGTAAACCTTCAGCTTTGCAAACGGCCGTATCAGCTCCGAACACATCAGTAAAGAAGGAACAGCGAGATTGAACAACTTCACATGATCCTTACTGGATGATGGAAACAACCCAAAGATCTGCTATGATGGATTTCCAGAAGGCAAGGCAGTGGTAAGGAGGTGGGGGCAGAGGTAGTTGAGCAGGACAGTCATGCTGAAGAGGGCCCCCCCCCCCCCCCCCGTCTGGAAAGGGCTGGCTGGCTGGTGGTTGAAATGTGTGTGTGTGGGGGGGTCTGGAGTAAGGCTGTTGCCTGATGCCCTGCGGGGCCTTGAGGAGGAAGGGCATGATGCTGAAGGAATCCTTCTGACAAAGGATGTTTTTGCTGGGTAGTTTCTATAATATCTAGGGATGGGGACACCAGCAGATGCATAATGTCCTGTAGTTCTTTGCTTTACTCTTGTAAGTTTTTGAAAAGTTCTGCTGAGTTTTTCCCAAATAAAAGGTTGTGGTCCAGAGGAGCATCCATGACTGGATTTAAAGTCCTCTGGTAGAGTTTGTAGGTGAAGCCAGTAGTATCTGTGCAAGGCAGATGCAGAGGCAGCTGACCTGGCTGATGCCTCTGCTGCATCGTAACTGCACCTGATTGACTGTCTGGCTACTTGTGTAGCTTGAGACAGTTTGCATACAATATCAGCTTTGGTTGGACAGTCTGGAGCAGAAGCCAGTAAGGTGGAAGCTGAGGAGACGAGGTCTAGGGCATATTTAATCATGTGGGTTTGGTAATGGACAGCCCTGAAGGCAGGGGTCGAGGAGCCATATACCTTTTACCCCATTCTGTCAATGGTCTTGCTATCTCTTGGCAAAAGTGAAGGGTAATTGCTTAGACTGTCTTGTCTGGAGACACAGTAATAACTGCTGGGTCAGCCAGGGGAGTTTTCACCAGAAATTTCTGGTCATCAGTCACTTTATAAAATCTATCCGGTCATTTAGGGGCAGGAGGTTGTGAATCTGGGTTTTTGGAGACAGAGTTAAAGGCATCCAGGAAAGCTAGAAGTACAGGAGGAAAAGTCGAAGGGGGTGGTGACTCAAGTTGCAGAGTTCAAAATATCTTTTCTGGGTATCTGACATTAAGGCAGTATCCCACTTGAAGTACTCTTTCATTTTTATAACAGTCTCCCCAAAGGTAATATCCTCTGGTGGGGAATCTCCTTCAACAGTGTCTTCATCTGGGGAGTAATAATCCACAGGTGAAGCAATTTGAGACACACAGGAAATAGATTCCTCAGAAGAGGAGTAGGACTGTTCTGGTTCTTCTTCTTCTCCTTGATGGAGTAGTGGTTAAAGGAAGGGAGGAAGCAGAGGCTGGCCTGGGACTCAGCACAGGAATATTGGTAGGGGCAGGGCCTGAGGGCCTAAGAGCCATAAAGGCCTGCATTAGTGAGTTGATGTGGGGCTCAAGTGTTTCGTTTTCTGCTTTTTCTTTGTTGGTGTGTGCTTAGTGGTAGGCTTAGAGGCAGAGGCCTGGGCTGAAGCAGGAGAGGTCTCGGTCAGCTGACCAAGTGTTGGTTCCCCCTCGATGTCCATTATGGCCATCTGGCTCAACTCCGTGGACATGCATTCCAATCCTGCAGCAACAGCCTCTTCCAGAGGAACCATCGAAGCTGTCGGAGTAATCGGGTGCCCCTCGGCCCCTATATCGGTAGTCTGCAGGACATCCGATGGCTGAGTGGCATAGGGAGAAGGCCTGAAAATCTTGGCCTTCTTCCTCGATTGTTTGGCTTGGGCAGCCAACTCGGGATCCATCCTGAGAGTGAGGCGTTTTAGTCTTTGAATTTCTAAGTACAAGTTAAGCACAGTCAGTCGGCTGCGTAGGGTCTTTGGCACGAAAGACTGACAAATACGGCAAGCCTTATGGTCGTGCTCCTTTTCTAAGCAAAACAAACACCGGTCGTGAGAGTCTGTGTGGTATCTGATGGCCGTAGTTAAATTTGCTCTTTTTCTCAAACATTGGCTAAAGGGGAATCTACAGCAACCAAACTCAAGCATACATAAGTGAAATATCCCAAACAGGGTACTTATCTTTAGAAGTCTTCAGTCATAGGAGTGAAGTGGTCGAAGTAACCTAGTCTGCGGCTGCAGATGTCACATTTATGGTCCCTGGTTTATGGCCCTGTGTGTGATGTCCCACGCACCTGCAGCAGCCAGGCTTAAGCTTTTGTATAGCAGCCAATACTGGGTCGCCTGAGGTGGGAAATCCCACAGTATGAACACTGCAACACAGGAATAAGAAAGATATCAACATTTTTGTACTACAGACATATCACAACTGTTGCATTTGAAATGCTGCCTCATCTTACCCACGGTCTTGCTGAAATTTCCTTCTTTGGGGAATCAGTACCATGGGAACTCTCCTCTGGAGATGCATAAGCCAACGGGGAGGGGATCAGACATGAATAAGCTAGGGACTCGTCCTCTGAGGATTTTTCCTCTTTGGAAGAAGCCTTTTCCCTAACCTTCTTTGAAAATGCCCTGTGTAAAGTTTTGCCAGTCCTTTTGTGGATCTGTGGGAGGTGGCAAATGCTTGTTTTTTGTTTCTTCTTGGCAAGAATCTCAGCCCTACGTCATGTCGGAGGACCAGACTAAGGCCTAGATTCAATAATGTCAGAATCAACTTCCTCTCAAGCCAATATCAGAGATCCCCCTAGCACCCTCAATGATCACAAGCCTAGGCTCCCCCTGGACATCAACAGTGGATGGCTGTGGTACCTACAAGGACGAACAGCCTGATCCAAGGCAACCTCAGTTACTGTCTCAGCCTGTGAAATGGACATAGGGGCTGAACCTTTCTCTGGACTAACTGCCTTGGGAGAGAGAGACCCTCCGCTGGAGGTGCAGCTGAAACTTCAAGCCTATGTTTCCTGGCCTTCCACTTCATAAGCGATTCTGCTTCAGGCCCAGACGGTCCCTCCACAGTGCTTTTCTCAAGGCGTTTCAAGAGCTGATTCACCAAATATACTGAAAGGGAAGATAACCTACTTCTCAATGTTTTGGGCACAAAAGGCCTGGCAGATAGGGCAAGATCTATGATTGTGGGTACGTCAAAGACAAAAAAAGACATTGCTGATGATTGGTCTTTGTGGAATCAGACGTCTACATTGGCATTTGCCTTCTTGAATGACATTAAACCTAACCACAGAAGAAAAAGCAAAGAAAGGATTTCCCAATGGGGTACTTATCTGAAATATGAGAATAACCACTTCGGTGAGCAGACCGTACATACGTTGAAATGCTCAGACTGGCGGTAAAGAAGTCTAAGGGTCTAGGAGTTTTGATTTGAAATCTTCAGGAACAAGCTGGCTATGAAGCCATACATATCTGTGAACAGACCCAGTAGCTGCTGCCCTAGAAGAAGAATCCACAGCGTAACTGCACTTAATGCTGTGTCTGGCTGTGAGCGGCCTGGAAAAGTAGATTCTGCATTTGCTGTTTTGATTCTGCAGTTACAGGATCCAACATAACTGCTCAAGGACTGAAGTACAGAAATCAAATATTTAGTCATTCGAGTCTGGCAGTTAACTGCCCTAAAAGCAAGGGCAGAAGAGGTGTATGCCTTCTTTCCTCACCTATCTATGTAGGCAGGGCATTACCACCAGTAAAGAGCTTAAAGGGCTTATCTGAAGCCAGAGACGCTGCAGAGAGTTCTGCACAGGATTCCTGTGGAAGTATTTTAGGTCATCAGGTACCTTATAAAACTTGTTTGGTCTTTTAGGAGCTACTGTCAGAGTCAGGAGCTGAAGAGGTGGACTAGAAAGTATCCTGGAATGCCTCAAATTGGAGGGACACGTGTACCAATTTCCAAGAGGATGTAGTACCTCTGCTGCACATTAGAGATCTGAGTGGATTGCCATTCAAAATGTTTAATCATATTCTGGGCAGTCTCCCCAAAGGAAGCGTCCTCAAAAGGGGTACCCGAAGACAGAGATTTGTCAAGGAAAATGCAACGGAGAAGAATGGTGTAGATAGATATCACAGCCAGTCTTGTTCAGAAAAAGAAACCAAAGCAGTTTTTTTCAGTAGCAGTCTGTGGTTTTGGAGACCCAAAGGAGGGTGGTTTCAAAGCCATAATAGGTTTGAACAAGCCCTAGGGAAAAAAAATGTGATGACTGCAACAGTGAAATATGAAGAAAGTACAGTTTTGTACCTACCATAAATGTAGATGTCCGAGAGGAATGCATCTGCAGTCCTTACAAATGGGTTGTCCTGTCATCAGGCAGCCCTTCGGTCGGCCGGATTCCAAAGTCTGGGTCTGGCTTCGGCTGGTGTCGCACTTCACCCGACGTCATTGCGGCAGTTTTCGGGTATAAAGGCATCAGCCGACGCCATTTTCCTCAGTGTTTCTTGCCCCAGATGCCAGGTGCCCTCTTGGTAGGCTAAATTTGGATAAATGCCAAAGTTTCCAAATAGTAGAGAGCAAACACACAAAATAAACATGTATGTACATATATACAAACAAATACACCATAATAGATCCCCCCAAGCTAGCTGAAGATTGTAAGTACCCTAGGAGTACCTCAGAGGGGAAGGAAGGTGGGTAATCTTGACTGCAGATGCATTCCTCTCGGACATCTACATTTATGGTAGGTACAAAACTGTACTATGTCCTTCAAGGATGCATCTGCAGTCCTTACAAATGGGTAGAATACCATAGCTAAACTAGGGGAGGAGGAAATGAGAATAGATTATGGTGTAGTCAGGATCCCTTGCAAAACAGCAGTGGCAAAGCCAGCACGGGATCTAGAGTATAGAGGTAAGTTATAATGCTTGGCAAATGTATGCACGGAGGTCCAAGTAGCAGCCTCTATAATGTCCTTGGTAGCCACTCCTCGTAAGAAAGCAGTGGTAGTGGCTGTGGCCCTTGTGGAGTGAGGCCTGATGTTCTCTGGAGTTTTCTTTCCATGGTAGGAGTAACAAAGTCTAATGCAATTTCCTATCCATTTGGAGATTGTCTGTTTAGAAATTGGTTTTCCTTCTTTTCCTGTTGCATAAGCTACCAGAAAGCTGGTCAGATTTTCTATTGTTTTTTGTCCTGTCCAGGTAGTAGCGTAATTGCCTGTGTACATCCAAGGTATGTAAGAGTTTTTCTCCCCTGTCCTGTGGATTGGGGTAGAATGTAGGAAGGTGGATAGCCTGATTTAAAGAGACTCTGGATACCACCTTAGGCATAAATGTAGGATTTGTTCTCATGGACACTATCTTGATGGAAGATCAGGAAGGGTTGTACTGCCATTAATGCTTGCAGTTCAGAGACCCTTCTTGCTGAAGTTATTGCCAGCAAGAAGGCAGTCTTCCAGGATAAGTATTGCAAGTCTGCTGTAGCTGCTGGCTCGAAAGGAGGAAGAGTCAGTTTTTCTAGCACAAAGTTCAAGTCCCATGCTGGCAATGGAGGTTTCCTGGGAGGTTTTACATTTTTAATTCCCCTCAGAAACTGTCTGAGCAGAGGATGCGAGAAGACAGGAGGATCCAAGCTGTATTGTGCTGAAATAGCTGATGCATGTATCTTATCCTTAATGGAGGAATAGGACAGGCCTGTGTGGTAGAGCTCAGCCAGGTACTCCAGGATGTTGGCTATGTTCACCAGTGTCGCATCTTGCCCTTTTGCAGCACTCCAGATGAGATATCTTTTCCATTTTGCTGCATAATTCTTTCTTGTTGAAGATCTACAAGCCTCCAGGATTATGTCCTTAACCCTTTCGGATAAATTTGGGTTAATTTCTGTCATGTAATGTTCCAGGCAGTTAGCTGCAGAGTTTTTAGGCTTGGATGCAGAATGTTGTAGTTGTTCTGTGTCAGCAGTAATGGGATCAGTGGTAGTTTCCATATTTGTTCCCTTGACATGCTCCTCAGTAGTGGGTACCAATGTTGTCTTGGCCAGTCTGGGGCTATCAGAATGATCCTCGGACGTTCCTCTTTGATCTTGAGAAGTGGTGGGAATGCGTATGCTGTCAGGCTTTTCCAACTGAAGGATAGGGAGTCCACCTTCCAAGCAAGTGGGTGGTAAGTCCTTGTGCAGAATTTCTTCAACTGGTGATTGTATGGGGATGCAAACAAGTCTATTTGTGGTAATCCCCATTTTCTTCTGATGGTTTTGAAGATGTCCGGATACAGCATCCATTCGTGGGCATTTGTTGTAGTTCTGCTTAATATGTCTGCTAGAATGTTTTCCTTCCCTGGTACATAAATTGCCTGTAACTGAAGGTTGTAACCCAGAGCCACATCCCATAGGTCTAGTGCCAGCCGGCATAGGGGTATGAGTGTGCCTCCCTGTTTGTTGATGTACCACATAACTGTGGTGTTGTCTGTCCTTATCAACAGCTGGCCTTCGTGGAGAAGAGGTCTGAATGCCTGGATTGCCAATTTTACTGCCATCATTTCTTTTAGGTTTATGTGCAGATGCAGTTGGTCTTGAGTCCATAGGCCTTGAATGCACTTGTCCATCATGTGTGCCCCCCAACCGAGGTCTGAGGCATCTGTCGTGATAGTTTGTCTTGGATGACTTTTGCTGAAGGGCAGTCCTGTGTTTGATTGACAGGCCTGAGCCCACCATAAGAACTCTTGCTTCAGGCATGGGATCATTGGAATTTTGGTTTCCAGGCTGTGCTTGTGCTGAGACCACAAATTCTTTAGGTACCACTGTAGCTTTCTCATATGAAGCCTGGCATGAGGGACCAGAATTATGCAGGATGCCATGAAGCCTAGAGCTTGTAACACTTTTCTTGCAGTTAGATGGCTCTGCTTTGTTAATGCCAAGAAGTAGAGAGGAAGTTGTTCTTTCTTTTCTGCAGTTAGAAATGCCATTTGTTTTGATGTGTCCAGTTCTGCACCCAGGAAGGTTATTATTTGGGATGGAATCAGCCTTGACTTTTTGTATTGACTGTGTATGCCAGGGCTTGTAGGAGATAGATGACTCTTTGTAAGTCTTCTGTTAATTTGTTTTGTTGTCCGCTTGTATCAGGCAGTCGTCCAGGTAGGGATAGATTTGAATTCCCTGAAGTCTGCAATGAGCGATTACTGATGCCAGGCATTTCGTGAACACTCTGGGCAGTAGATAAGCCAAAGGGCAATGCTGAGAATTGATAATGCTCTGATCCTGCAAGAAATCTGAGGTATCTTCTGCAAATTGGTCTTATGGGGACATGCAGGTATGCCTCCTTGAGATCTAGAGTTACCAGCCAAGACTCCTTGCCCAGCATGGGAAGAAGCTGCTGTAGAGTCAGCATTTTGAATTTTGGGACAATGAGGAATGTGTTTAGAGCGGACAGATCAAGAATAGGCCTCCATTTGTTTTCTTTTCTTGGTACCAGGAAGAGCCTGGAGTAAAACCCCTTCCCTTGCTCCATAGATGGTACCTTTTCCACAGCTCTCATTCTTAATAATTGAGATATTTGTTTTAGAGCTTCTGCCCTTTGAGTAGGTGGTAGGTTTGGCATTCCTCTCTTTCCTGGTAGAGTATGGAAATGGAACCTGTAACCTTGGTCTATAGTTTGCAAAATCCATTTTTCTCTTGTAATGCAGTGCCAGTTTCTTGAAAATAAGGTTAGCTTTCCGCCTAAGGGTGCTTCTAGTTGTTCCCTGGTAGGCGGTGCCACCGCCAAGTCACTGTGAATGAGTTGTTGTAGTGGTGGTGGCTGTGTCCGTGCCTCGTTGGTTGTTACCCTGCCACTGGCGACCCCTGTAGGCACCTCTGGATTGGTTTCTGCCTCTAGAGCGCCTATTCCTGCCTCTTTGTGCCTTAGAGGACTCCGGAAAGGACCAATTCTTGGAGGGCCAATTCCTGCTAAACCTTGGAGGTTGAACTTGTAAGAAATCTTTTACTGTTTGCACAGATTTTGCTTTCTCTTCTATCTTTTTCAGAACCTGCTGTGCGGGGGCACCAAATAAATTGACCTTGTCCATAGGAGCATCCAAAAGCTTAGATTTGATATGGTCTGGTAATGCCTGTTCTTTCAACCATGCATGCCTCCTGATAACTGTGCCCGCCATGGCTGATCTAAAGGAAGCCTCCAGTGCATCATAGCCACATTTTAAAGAATGGTTACTAACCTGCTGAATGTTATGTAACATTTCTTGAACATACTTTTTATCTAAAGATTCTTCAGAGGACAGCTTTTTAGTCAACTGGTCAAGCATAAACTCTTGATATTGAATCATATGAAATTGGCAGTTCAAAGCTCTAGCTGACAAAGTAGCAGAGGTGTAAACTTTTACCCCATCTCTAAGGACCTGGAATCCCTTTCAGAGGGAGGGTTTTAGAAGAAGTAGCTGCTACAGCTTTAGGGTCCTGGGAGATAGTCTCTGGATCTGCAAAAGGGGCCTTATATAAGTGGTGATGAGTGTCCGGGACCCTGTAGTACCTATCTGGTTTAGCAGGAGCCGGAGGTAAAGTATCAGGAGAAGTGCAAGCATCATTAAATGCATCATCAACAACAGATAGAACTGGAGGAATAGCTAAAGGCCTATGCTGTGGTAAGTGTAGAAAGGTCCTAAGCCTTTTTCTTGTGTCTGAGAAATCTTGGCCCTGCCACTGGAAATGTTCCCTCATAGCATGCAAGGTTTCCCCAAAGGAAAATTCCTCAGGAGGAGAGGCTGAAGGGATGGACTCCTCAGCATCGGAGTCTTCGTAAGGAGAAAAAGAAGCCTCAGGAGGATCTGAATGTTCTGAATCATCAGAAGAATCATCTGTGGCTACTGGCTCAGGGGGCTCTGCTCTAGGCCGCTTTTCTGGAGGAGGGAGAGAGGCCCTGTCTGGATGAGGCCGGGATCCATGGATTAAAGTGATGAGATCCTGTGCCAAAGAAAGCATATGGGAGCTGGTGCTGGGCCTGTGAGAGGGGGGCTTGGCAGGCACTGGTTTGGAAGTTTTGGCTGCTTTAGCCCTGGCAAAGGCCTTAATAGACATAGCTGGAGGAGGCCTAGCAGCTCCACGTGCAGGAGTAGAAATATCTAGTGGGATGGTGTCTGATAAATCCTGTGAAATCGCAACAGAAGGCTGGATTTCAGAAGCCGTTTCTACCAGAATAGAAGAGGCCTCGGTAGAAGGCAAGTTATCGGCTGAAGTAAGAACCGCTTGCTCGGTTTCGGCCGAAACCGAGACACTCGTGGATTGCTTGGCCGTGGTTTCAGCCGAAACCGCGGACCGCGAGTGTCGGTCCTTTGCGGTTTTTAGTTATTTGCGTAGTCGGAGGATCCGACGGCATAATGTAGGCAAAATCGGAGCCGAAAATCTGTTCAGCAAAGTCCGAGCGACGTCTCAGCGTCCGCCGGTTAAAGAAGCACAGGCTAGACAAGCTGCTACGTCGTGGTCTGGGCCTAAACAATGTATGCAATAGGAGTGGAAATCCTTATGAGGTATTTGTTTCCCACAAGATAAACAGTTATTAACTTTCTCTGACATCGGCTGAGGCAAGAAAGAGTCCCCAACGGGGTACTTAGCTTTATAGAAGTCTTCGAAGTAGTATTCGGTAGTAGTAATCTCTGGATCTGACCGACCGGCACTTGCAAACAGCTTCTGCTTCGGGCGCCACACGGCAAGAAAGACTGGGGAAAATGGCGTCGGCTGATGCCTTTATACCCGAAAACTGCCGCAATGACGTCGGGTGAAGTGCGACACCAGCCGAAGCCAGACCCAGACTTTGGAATCCGGCCGACTGAAGGGCTGCCTGATGACAGGACAACCCATTTGTAAGGACTGCAGATGCATCCTTGAAGGACATCATACTCTACTAATGTACCTAGGATTTCTTCCTTAATTAATACATGAGGGACGCTGTGAGGGTCCTCAGAAATAATGAGGTACTGTTTTAGCAGAGGATGAGAAAAGGGGGGAGGCTCTGTGTTGTAATGAGCTGAAATGGCAGAGGCATGGATTTTTATGGAAGAAAAAGTTAGGCCCTTGTGAAGCATCTCAGTTAAATATTGCAGAATCTGAGGAATATTGGGCATTGCTGTGCTTATTCCTTGTGCTTGGTTCCAGGCACAGAATAGTTTCCATTTGTCTGCATAAGATTTTCTATTACTATGCCTTCTGGCCTCAAAAATGACATCCATCACAGGTTTGCTGAGAGATGTAACTGGTGAAATTAGTTGATTAGCCATGCTGCAAGAGAGTTTGGAGCAGAGTGTGCAGAATTTATAGTTCTGCTGAGACAGTAGGTAAGGTGTCTGAGGCAGGTACCACAGAAGAAGGTGTGACATATTGCAAAGCAGCGGTTACCAGTGTTGGCGAGGCTAGTCTGGAGCAATCAGAATCATTTTTGTTTTTTCCTGTCTGACATTTAGTAAGACCTTGGAGAGCAGAGGCAGAGGGAGAAAGGCATAGACTGATAGGTTTTTCCAGCTGAAGGATAGAGCATCCACTTTCCAAGCTTTCTGGTGATGAATTCTTGTGCAGAATTTGTCCAACTGATAGTTTTGGGGTGAGGCAAAAATATCTATGTCTGGGCTCCCCCATCTGTGTGTCAACATGCTGAAGATTTGTGGATCCAGTTTCCATCCGTGTGGGCCCATAAGACTTCTGCTTAGTTCATCTGCCAGAGTATTTTGCTTTCCTGGCAGGAATTGAGCTCGTAGATGTACTTGATAAGTCAAGGCAGTGTTCCACACTGCCATGGCTAGTCTGCAAAGGGGGGTAGGAATGTGTACCCCCCTGCTTATGTACCACATGACTGTGGTGTTGTCTGTCTTTATCAGTAGTTGTCCTGGATGAAGATAGTCCTTGAAGGCTGTCAGAGCATTCTGTACAGCTAGCATCTCTTTCTGATTGATATGTAGGTGCATTTGATTTGTGCTCCATTGGCCCTGAATGCATCTCCCTGCCAGATGCGCCCCCCCAAAGCATAATCTGATGCGTCTTTAGTCAGGGTTTGGGCGGCAGGGGGTGGAATGAAAGACAGTCCCTTGTTTTGGTGGCAGGCCTCTGCCCACCATAGGAACTCTAGCTGCAGGCAAGGAATGATAGGAATCATTGTTTCCAGACTGTGACAATGTTGACTCCATAAGCTTTTTAGATACCAATGAAGTTTCCTCATATGCAGTCTTGCATATGGAATTAGAAGAATGCAGGAGGCCATGAACCCAAAGGCCTGCAGAATTTGTCTTGCAGATAGCTGGGTTTTTGTGGCCACCTGTTTGAAGTAAGTCATCAATTGAATCTGTTTTTCTGGCGTAAGGTAAGTCATCTGGGCAGTTGTATTCAAGATTGCACCCAGGAATGTAATTATTTGAGAGGGTACCAGTTGTGATTTCTTTTCATTTATGGTGTACCCTAGACAGGTTAGAAGCCTTTTTACAAACGCCAGATGTTTTAGAAGAGAGTCCTTGTTTTCTGCCTGAATTAGACAATCGTCCAGGTATGGAGAAATTTGAATATTTCTTTGCCTGCAAAATGCAATTACTGGTGCCAAGCACTTTGCGAACACCCTGGGTGCAGTAGATAAGCCAAAGGGCAGTGCAGAGAACTGGTAATGCAAATAGCCTGCTTTGAAGTGCAGGTATCTTCTGCAAGATTCTCTGATTGGGATATGCAGGTAACCCCCTTTTAAGTCTAGAGTTACCAACCAGACATCCTTGCCTAGCCTAGGTAGTAACTGATGGAGTCAGCATCTTGAATTTTGGAATGTCCAGAAATGTATTTAAAATGGATAAGTCCAGAATTGGATGCCATTTGTCTTTTCTGGGCACCAAGAAAAGTCTTGAATAAAAACCTTGTCCTTTTTTCCTTTTCTGGTACTGGTTGAATAGCCCCCATAGTCATGAGGGACATAACTTGTTTCTGGGCCTCTGCCCACTGATTTGGAGGGAGATCTGGCCATCCGTTTGGGATTGGCAATGTGTGGAAGTGAAATCTGTATCCCTGGGATACTATATTTAAAACCCATTAGTCCTGGGTAATCAGTTGCCAGTTTTGTGCATGAAGTGCCCGTTTTCCCCCCAAAGGGGCGGCCAAAAGATAAGTGCTTGGTGAGTGCAGTGGAAAGTCACTGAGTCTGTTTACCGTAGGAAGGTGCCTTGTTACTTCCAGATTTGGAGGTGGAGGCACCCCATTGCTTTGTCCTATAAGTTCCTTACGACTGAAACCTGGAGCCTTTGGAATGTCTGGGTTTGACCTGAGCGGCTCTAGCGGGTACTGGAAAGGACCAGTTCTTCGCAGGCCAGTGCCTACTGAACGTGGGTAGCTGCACTTGTAGGAAATCTTTTACAGTTTGCATAAATTTTGCAATATCTTCCATCTTTTTCAGAACTTCTTCAGCCTTATTACCAAATAGACAGTCCTGTTGTAAAGTAGCATCCAACAATTTTGCTTTAACATGGTCAGGCAGATTTTGCTCCTTGAGCCAAGCATGCCTTCTTATCACAGATCCAGTTACAGCAGCCCTGCAAGAGGCCTCCAAGGAATAAAAACCACATTGCAAAGTATGTTTTCCAACTTGTTCAGCTGAATGCAATAAATCCTGCAACTCTATTTTCCACACAGTCAGATATCAACATAATTTTCTGTTTAAGTAACCCCATGACATGCTGTCGATATTTAAGCATATGAAATTGACGGTTTAAAGCCCTGACTTCCAAGGTTGCAGACGTGTAGACCTTCTTACCCCATCTATCCAGTGCCCTGGAATCTCTATCAGAAGGGGTAGGATTTTTAGCAGTAGAAGCCTTAATGCCCTTGGGACCCTGAGAAATGGTTTTAGGGTCAGCAGTAGGGTTTTTAAAAAGGAATTTGTGGGAGTCAGGAACCCTGTAATATCTGTCAGGCTTATTAGGAGCCAGGGGCAGGGAATCGGGAGTCATACTTGACTCTGAGAAAACATCATCAACAATGTCTAGAACAGGAGGTATAGCCAAAGGCCTATGCTGAGGAAGAAGGAGGAAATCCCCAAGTCTCTTTTTAGATTCTGAAAAACCCTGACTCTCCGAATGAAAGTGTTCCCTTAGGGTATGCAAAGTTTCTCCAAAAGAAAAATCCTCAGGAGGAGAAGCAGAAGGGATGGAATCTTCTGCATCAGAGTCCTCGTAAGTGGGAATAGATAATTCCTGATCAGAAGAAATAGACACCTGATTTGAAGATTCATAGTCAGTGCCTTGCTGAGGCCTCTTAGCAGGAGGGGGGTGGGTACCCCTGATCAAAGTAATTAAATCCTCAGCCATTTTGATCATTTGTTTTTTAGGCATTGAGGCCTGTACACGTGGCCCAGGCGTCGGTTTTTTAGACATAGAAGTAGTTTTTGGCCTTATTTTTGGAGATGGTGTCGGTTTAATATACAAATCTTTAGGTCTGAAAACACCCCCAGAAGCCGGTGCCTGCTCAGCGGCTGCGGACCCATCTAAGGTAGAGACATCCGCGGGTTCAATACTTAAGGTATCTCACAGCATACCGGACTCCGAATGGGTCCCAGTAGAGGCCTGCGAATCAAAAGTAGCGGGTATCAGGGGCTGCGAAAGCGCCTCACCGAGTACCGGCAAACCAGCTTAGTAGAAGCTTCGTCGTCAGTTTTGGACCTCGACGGTCTGTCTCTGTCTTTTTCTTTGCGTTTAGGTATTCCGGTAGTCGGATTGCTAACAGACAACATTTCAGGATAGTTAAATATCGAGCCAAAATATTTAGAAGCAAAGATATACTGACGTTTAATAGTGTGTTGATTAAATTTAGCACAAAACCGACAGCAAAGCACATTGTGGTCAGGGCCTAGGCAAGGAATATAGTACAAATTAAAATCCTTATGAGGTATTTGCTTCCCACAATTAATGCAATTATTAACTTTTACTGACATCGGTAAGGAGCAAGAAAAAGTTTCCCCAACGGGGTACTTAGCTTTTAGTTGAAAACTTTGGTTCTGAAACTCGAAAACGAAAATTTCATGAGTCGGCCGACCGGCACTTGCGAATTGCTTCTGCTTCGGGTGCCACACAGCAAGAAAGACTGATGTAATGGCATCGGCTGCATGTTTTATACCCCTGATGACCTGACGTCATGGAAGAAGGGACAGCAACAGACGCAGGACCCAAGACTTTGTTAATCAGGCCTACTGAGGGCAACCTGCCAGCAGATTACCCAATGTAATGAGTGAAACACGAAGAACATCTGAAAGGTAACCTGACACTGTGGGTTCTGCAACCTCAGCAGGTACATCGGAGTCTGAAACAGACTGCTTATCTACTCTGAGCCTCTTAAGCAGAAGTGGGACATCTGGGGAAGCTAATTCACCACCTTGGACTAGGCCAGGAATTTAAGGCGTTGAGTTTCCTAAAAGGTGTTGAGAAAATTAAGCCTTGTCCCAAGGGTTTTGGGAACGAATGATTGACAAATAGAGCAGGATCTGTGACAGTATTCTGGGGCTACACAGAAAAGGCACTTAAGTGAAGTCCTTATACAGAATCTGCCTACCATTGTCAAACTTGCCTCTCCTAGCTGACACCTAACAAATCTGAACAAAAATAGTGCAAGCAAAAAAAGGGTTCCTCAATGAGGCACTTATCTGAGAAAACTATCAAGTGAAGCAATGGTACCAAAGACCAAACTGCTATCAGTCTGACAGATGCACGACCTGCGTTCAGACTAGAGGCAAGAGTCTGAGGCACACACTGGTACATACGTCTACATACCCGTACGCTTACGAGCTAAGCTTTGGTATCTTGGTCAGACATCAGTGGTGACAAAACCATATGCCAGGAATACTGCAACAGTGATTTCTGAAGATTTGTACTATTATTCATGGGTCACTACTACACTTGTAATTAAAAGGAAGATTCCTATAGCTGACCCAATTCAGGTCTACATTTAGCTATCGAATGGAAAAATCTCCGAACAGCATTACATCGTAAATGCCGTACACCGAAACCTCATCTGGAGGCTGCATCCTTCACACCACCTACTAATTATATATACCAACTCTAGGATCGCAATACAGTGGGGAAATGTCAAATTTCCTTATCCCTACCGTAGTGCAATCTTACTCAAATGGCTCACTGAACAGCATGTTCAACGACATATGCTCTTCAATGATTTTTCCATTTGATTGGCGGTCAGACCCTCCCAATTCATGCAAAGTCCTTGCTCACTGCTCAGATAAATGACTGGAGGATCCCTTTAAGATAGCAAAAACAAATCCAAATGTTCTTAGTGTTTCACTGTTGCAGTCATTACATTTGGGTTATCTGCTTGCAGTAGCCCCCAAGTCAGCCTGAATAACAAAGTCTTGGGTCCTGCGTCGGTTGCTGTCCCCTCCTCCATGACGTTAGGTCGTCAGGGGTATAAAACATGCAGCCGACCCCATTACATCAGTCTTTCTTGCCATGTGGTGCCCGAAGCAGAAGCAGTTCGCAAGTGTCGGCTGGCCGACTCATGAAATTTTTGTTTTCGAGTTTCAGAACCGAAGTCTTCAACTAAAGCTAAGTACCCAGTTGGGGAAACTTTTTCTTGCTCCTTTCCGATGTCAGTAAAAGTTAATAACTGCATTACTTGTAGAAAGCAAATAACCTCACAAAGATTTTCATTAGTACTGTATTCCTTGTCTAGGCCCTGACCACAACGTGCCTTGCTGTCGGTTTTGTGCTTTAAACAGCGCACTATCCGTCATCAGTATATTTTCGCTTCTAAATATTTCGGTTCTCGGTTTAATTATCCAGAAATGTCGTTGGTTAGCCTTTCGACTACCGGGATTCCGAAAAAAAGCAAAGATAAAGACAGAGACAGGCCACCGAGGTCCAAAGCTGCCAACGACGCTTCTCCTAAGCCAGTCGCCAGTACTCAGTGAGGTGCTTTTGCAGCCCCTGATACCCGCTACTTCTAACTCGCAGGCCTCTACCGAGACTCATTCGGAGTCCGGTATGCCGCGAGATGCTTCAGCTGTGGAACCTGCGGATGTCTCTACCTTGGATGGGTCCGAAGCCGCTGTGCAGGCACCAGCTTCTGAGGGTGTATTCAGGCCTACGAACTTGCATATTAAACCGACGCCTCCTTCTTCATTTAGGCCAAAATCTCAAACTATGCCTAAGAAACCGATGCCCAGGCTGCATGCTCAGGCCTCTATGCCTAAAAAACAAATAAGAATGTCTGAAGATCTTATAACTCTAATCTGGGAAGCCAACCTCCCCCTTCTAAGAGACCTAGGACTGAAGTTATTTATGAATTTTCTGAACAGGATTCTGATTCTTCTGATTATCTGGATTTGCCCTTATCTACTTATGAGGATTCTGATGCAGAGGACTCTATTCCCTCTGCTTCTCCTCCAGAGGATTTTTCTTTTGGTGAAACCTTACATACTCTACGGGAGCATTTCCACTGGGAAAGCCAAGATTTTTCTGATTCAAAAAAGAGGCTTAGGGATTTCTTACTCCTGCCTTAACATAGGCCTTTAGCTATACCTCCTGTACTAGACATTGTTGATGCTTTCTCAGAATCTAGTTTGGCCCCCGATTCTTTGCCTCCTGCTCCCAGAAAACCTGACAGACATTACAGGGTTCCGGATTCTCACAAGTTCCTTTTCAAAAATCCTACTGCGGATCCAGAGACTATTTCACAGGGATCCAAAGGTATTAAGGCTTCAAATACTAAAAATCCTACCCCCTCAGATAGAGACTCCAGAGCGCTGGGGTAAGAAAGTTTACACTTTTGCAACCTTGGCCATTAGGGCTTTAAACTGCCAGTTTCATATGTTAAAGTATCAACAACATGTTATTGGATTGCTTAAACAGAAAATTATGTTAATTCCTGACTGCGCTAAAAATTAAGAATCACAGGATTTAATGCATTCTGTTGAACAGGTTAGAAAACATACTTTGCAATGTGGATTTGATTCAAGGCCTTTTGCAGGGCTGCTGTTACTGGGTCTGTGCTCAGAAAGCATGCTTGGCTTAAGGAGCAATCTGCCTGATCATGTTAAAGCTAAATTGTTGGATGCTCCCTTAAATCAGGACCGCCTGTTTGGCAACAAGGCTGAGGAAGTTCTTAAAAAGATGGAAGATAAAGCTAAATCTATGCAGACTGTTAAAGATTTCTTACAAGTTCAGCCTCCTAGATTTAGTAGGCACTGGCCCTCTAAAAATTGGTCTTTTCCAGCCCCCTCCAGGTCTTCTCAAGCCAAACCCAGACGCAGCAGAAACCCCAGGTTTCAGTCCCAAGGGACACACAAGACTAGGCAGTGGGGGGTTTCCGCACCCAAACCTGGGAGCAGCAAGACTCCACCCTATGGAACAGTCTCAATGACTTGCTTTTAAGACTTCCAAGCACTTCCCAACTGAATGCTCCTTTAGGCGGAAAGATTGGTCTGCAGGCCAAAAACTGGGTACTCATTACCCAGGACAAATGGGTTTTAAATAGTGTCCCAAGGATACAGATTTCATTTTCACACATTACCAACACCAAGCGGGTGGCCAGATCTACCCCCAAAGCAGTGGGCAGAGGCCCAAAATCAGGTACTCTCTCTCTTAAACATGGGGGCTATTCAGTTGGTACCAGAAAAGGAAAAGGGACAAGGTTTCTATTCGAGACTTTTCCTGGTACCCAGAAAAGGCAATACATGGCGTCCTATCCTGGACCTTTCTATTCTAAACACCTTTCTGGTGATTCCAAAATTCAAGATGCTGACTCTTCACCAGCTGCTTCCTATGCTAGGCAAGGATGCATGGATGGCAACACTGGACTTAAAAACGCATACCTGCACATCCCTATCAGGGAGTCTTGCAGAAGACACCTATGCTTCAAAGCAGGCTACATGCACTATCAGGTCTCTGCACTGCCCTTTGGCTTATCTACTGCGCCCAGGGTATTCGCAAAGTGCCTAGCTCCAGTCATTGCATTTTGCAGGCAAAGAAATATTCAAATATACCCACACCTGGACCAATTGTCTAATTCAGGAAGAAAGCAAGGACATTCTCTTCAATCATCTGGCCTTTGTTCAAAGAGTACTGACTTGTCTGGAGTTCACCATAAACAAAAATAAATCCCACCTGGTACCCTGTCAACAAATTATATTCCTGGGAGCAAGCTTGAATACAACTTCCCAGATGGCTTTCCTCATGCTAGAGAAACTGATACATTTGACAACTTACTTCAAACAAGTGGCCCCAAAAACCCAGCTATCTGTAAGGCAAACACTGCAAGTCTTGGGGTTCATGGCCTCATGCATTCTTCTAATTCCATATGCAAGGCTGCATATGAGGAAACTACAATGGTATCTCAAAAGCCTATGGTGTCAACATTCACAGGATCTGAAAGCAAGGATTCCTATCACACCTTGCCTATGCCTAGAGTTCCTTAGGTGGGCAGAGGCCTGCCACCAAAACAGGGGACTACCATTCTCATTACCCTCTGCCAAACAAATCTTAACAGACGCATCAGACTATGCATGGGAGGCTCACCTGGCAGGGAAGTGCATTCAGGGGAAATGGAACCAAATCAAATGCACCTGCACATAAATCAAAAAGAAATGTTAGCTGTACAGAATGCTCTGACAGCCTTCAAGGACCACACACTTCCAGGACAACTAATAGTAAAGACGGACAACACCACTGTCATGTGGTACATAAACAAGCAGGGGGGGGTACACATTCTTACCCCCTCTGCAGACTCGCCATGGCATTGTGGAACACAGTCTTGAGCAATCAAGTGAATCTACAAGCTCAATTCCTGCCAGGAAAACTAAATACACTGGCAGATGGACTAAGCAGAAACCTCATGGACCCACACGAATGGAAACTGGAACCAAGGATTTTCAACATGTTGACAAGCAAATGGGGGAGCCCAGATATAGACCTGTTTGCCTCCCCCCAGAACCATCAACTGGACAAATTTTGCACAAGGATTCCCCACAAGCAAGCTTGGGAAAGTGGATGCTCTATCCTTCAGTCGTTTCTCCTCTGCCTCTGCTCTCCAAGGTACTACTAAAGATCAAACAGGACAAGCCAATGACCATTTTAACTGCACCAGACTGGCCTCGCCAACACTGATATCCACTCTTGCGCAGTGTGTCATGCTTGGCTCCATGGCACCTGCCTCAGACTCCTTCCCTGTTGTCTCAGCAGGAGAACAGGATTCTGAAACCTCAGCTGCAAACCTTGAACCTAGCAGCCTGGCTAATTACCTAATCTCTCCTTTACCGTCTCTCAGTAAATCAGTGATGGGTATCATTTTAGAGGCAAGGAGGCCTAGTACTAGAAAATCTTATGCTGCAAAATGGAAAAGATTCTGTGCTTGGAATCAATCTCAAGGAATAAACGCAGCAGTGCCCAATTTACCTCAGATTCTACAATACTTGGCTGAGATGCTTCATAAGGACTTGTCTTTTTCCTCCATCAAAATTCATGCCTCAGCCATTTCAGCTCATTATAGCACAGAGCTTCCCCTCTTCTCTCACCCACTGCTCAAGCAGTTCCTCAGAGGGGCTAAAAATCTAAGGCCACCCAGCAGAGCTCCAACTCCAGCCTGGGATCTTAACTTTGTCTTGGAGAAACTCACTCTTCCTCCTTTCGGGCCAGCTGCTACTGCAGATTTAAAATGTCTTTCCTGGAAAACAGCTTTCCTTTTGGCAATCACTTCTGCAAGAAAGGTATCTGAATTACAGGCCCTTATGGCAGTGGAACCTTTCATCATCATCTTTCATGCGGGCAGGGTGTCCCTCAGAACCAATCCCTCCTTCATGCCCAAGGTGGTATCCAGTGTGGCTCTTAATCAGTCCATTCATTTGCCTACCTTTTTTCCCTAACCGACAGAACAAAGGGGAACAGATACTGCACTCTTTAGATGTGCACAGACCGCTTAGATTCTACTTGGACAGGACTAAACCTCAAAGGAAACCTGAACAACTGGTGGCATTTGCTGCAGGGACAGAGGGGAAAGCTATTTCAAAACAAACCATTTCAAAATGGACAGGCTACTGCATTCATTTCTGCTATAAGCACCATTGAAAACCTATCCCACAGGGCATCAGACCACATTCATCCAGAGCTGCATCTACCTCTACAGCCTTTCTCAGGGGCGTCCCTACTAGGGACATCTTAGAAGCTGCTACCTGGAGCTCTGTATATACTTTCACCAAGCATTATCATTTGCCAATTTTCTCTAAATCCAGGGCTGGTTTTGCCACTGCAGTCTTGCAGGGCCTTATAGCTGGTCCTAATTCTATCTAAATTCCTCCTCCCAACCTAAGCTTTGGGAATCTACCCAAATGTAATGACTGCAACAGTGAAACACGAAGAACATAGTACAGTTGTGTACACTTACCATAAATGTAGACATTCAAGTGTATTCACTGTTGCAGTCCTGGTTACCCTCCCTCCAGCCTCCTTTTCTTCCTTT
This sequence comes from Protopterus annectens, assembly GCF_019279795.1. Taxonomy (NCBI): domain Eukaryota; kingdom Metazoa; phylum Chordata; order Ceratodontiformes; family Protopteridae; genus Protopterus; species Protopterus annectens. Next base: position 551,668,259 of record NC_056734.1, on the reverse strand, counting down.
GGCTATACCTCTACTTTCACTTACTATGCTATAAAAGCTTTTTGGTGTATTTGCTTTTCTGTTGGAGGTATATCCTTGTATTTAATTGCTTCCCATTTGGGGGGCACCTGACATCTGGGGCAAGAAAAACTGATGTAATGGCGTCGGCTGCATGTTTTATACCCCTGATGACCTGACGTCATGGAAGAGACCGCAACCGACGCAAGGCCCAAAACTTTTTTAATCAGGTCGACTGAGGCTACTGCAAGCAGATAACCCAAATGTATAGACTGCAACAGTGAATACACTCGAACATCTACATTTATGGTAAGTATACACAACTGTACCTTCTTGCCATGGATATCACATCCAGCCTGTAGTTTTGAGGCGGTGCAAACAGGGGACTGCTTCATGTACCCTGGGCACTAGGCTCCTTTCACGAAGACAATGACAACTTTCACTTCAGCGTGCCATGAGTCTGACAGCAAATATTTACATAGTGTGCTAGCAATAAGTAACAGTTAGTCACTGGTGATGCATGTTTGTTTTATGAAAAGGAGACAATCTCATCTGCTAAAGAATTTAGTTCCAAGAAGCACCTCGATGAAGCACATCCACAAACTGCAAGATCCTTCCCCCTCATTCTGGGGGCTAGAGAAGAAACCTGAGAGGTCAGATTAATTCAGGACTACTACTGTGATGATTTTAGGGATAAAGGAGAGGTTAATGTACAGGACCATCCTCTCTAAGGAAATACACGAATGGTTACTTCCACTTGAGGGCTGATAATGATACTCTCATAGCAGAGGCAACAGCTATCAGGAGAAACATTTTGTAAGTGTTAACATTTAGAGATATTGAAGCAGCTTGTTGAAATGGGGCTAAGTTTAGATTTTGCAAATCAAAAATAATAGCCCAAACTGGGGCATTTTTCTCTTGCCAGTCCTCAAATTGAGAAAACTGTTTAGAAATTGCTTCACTGGTGATCAGATGCATGTGGAGCATCTACAGGCAAGTACACAAGAAAGAAGAGTTGTGTAAAATCTTACCATAACCATAGATGTCCTTCTCTTCTATATGCTACAGTATTCATACCATAAGGCAGTCCTGCCTCTGGCTGACCTGTATATCCGACCAGCATTCAAAAGCCTTAATGCTACAGCTAGGTACGTGCTGCGTCACACCACACAAGGCACATGTCTGCCATAAAGAGATGCAGAGTATAAAGTGGATGGCAGCACACACCTACCTCAGTTGTATGCTGCCCGGCACCAGCCTGAGATTAAAGTTGAGAATCACATCAACAGGAAACTAGGCAAGCATCAGGGGGAAGGCAGGGCGGGGAAACAATACTGCAGCTTACAGAAGAGAAGGACATTTACGGTTATGTTAAGATTTTACACAACTACTCTATGTCCTTCTATTCAGATGCTGCAGTATTCATAACAAAGGAGAACGCCAAAGCTCAAGCTTGGGACAGGTTGGGAGGAGGATTAGCCGATGCTTTTTCAATAAATTCAGGCAGGATTGCTCTTGCAAACTCAACTCTGAACTTACAGATGGTGTCAAGCTTGTAGTGTTTAGTGAAAGTATGGACAGAGGACCATGTAGCTGCCTCCAGTATGGAGCCAATGTCCAGTCCTTTAAAGAATGATCCTGAGGAAGAAACTGCTCTAGTAGAATGGGCCTTAACAGGGGAAGCAAGGATCTTACCATTTGACAAATAAAAAGAAATGGCTTTCGAAATCCAATTGACATAGTTCACTTGGAAACTGACTTACCCAGAGCTCTTGGATAATAAGAGACAAACAGGAGGTCAGACTTGCGAATAAGCTTGAGTTTGTCAAGGTAATATCTCAGCCTGTGCACATCCAAGGAGTGCAATATTCTCTCACTGTGGCATTGAGGTGAAGGGAAAAAAATAGGAAGGTTAATGGACTGATTTAGGGATAACTCATTAACCACTTTGGACATGAAGGAAGGGTTAGTGCACAGGGAGACCCTATCACTTAGAAAGACAGTGAAGGGAGGACTGGACATCAGGGCCTGTAACTCTGAAACCCTTCTAGCAGAGGTAACGGTCACTAACAAAGTCTTACAGGTACAATGCTGCAGGCAACAGAAGCTTGCTGGTTCAAATGGTCCCAGTGTAAGCTTCTCCAGCACAAAATTGAGATCCCGAGGAGGAGATGCTAGTTTCCTTGGTGGCTGATATGAAGGACACCTTTAAGGAAAAGTTTTACCTTTAACCTAGAGGCCAAAAGTGGACATAGGCAAACAAGCAGAGATGGCTGAAGGGTGAACTTTCACCAAAGAGGACAACCCAGACCTCATCAATTCAGACAGGACAAAACCACTGAGCCATCAACTGACAGCAGCTGTAGGTCCTTTTTTATGACACCAGATGGAAAACCTTTTCCCATTTGGAAATGTAGGACTTCCTAGTTGTGGGTTTTCTGGCCTCCTGCAGAACTTGCAGCACGTCCTCAGAAAAAAGGTGTCTGTAAGGGATTAAAACCCTATCACCCACAATGTCAGATTCAAAGTTGACAGTTGTGGATGTACTAGAGTCCCTTTGTCCTGTGTGAGTAAATCCATCCTATGGGGCAACTTCTGATGATTGCCCCTGGCTACGTGCAGGAGAAGGAATCACTGCTGCCTTGGCCAAATGGGAGTCACCAACAAGATTTTTGTCTGATACTGCTGAATCCTCAGTAGGACTTTATGCAGAAGAGGCAAGGGGGAATCCATACAAAAACATCACCTTCAATGAGAAAGGCAGAGCATCCACCTTCCAACACCAGGGGATATAGGACCCTGGCACAAAATACTGGAAGCTGTCTGTTCATGGGGAAGGCAAACAGATCTATTTGAGGCATGCCCCAACAATGGATTAGGTCCAGAAATACATTCCTGTGCAACATCCATTTGTGGGATTGGGTCATAGACCTATTTAAGGAGTCTGCCACTATATTCTGGGCTGAGGGGAAATAAACTGCCTGTAGGGAGATTTGGCTTTGTAAGGCCAATTCCCAGGCAAGCAAGGCTAGTCTTCATAGAATGTAAGGACTTCACTCCCCCAGCTTGTTGATGTACCAAAGAACTGTGGTGTTGTCCATGACCCAACTCAATACTCCTGAAACCAAGTTGCTTTTGAATATTTGCAGAGCCAGAACCAGTGCCTGTATCTCCCTTATGTTGATGTGTTTCTGGGCCTGCTTGGGAGACCAAACATCTCTGAACCTCCAGGCTTGGAAAGTTGCACCCCAACCTGTGTCTGAAGCATCTTTGAATAACACTAGGGTAGGAAGGGGTGGGGTACAGTGGTAGGCCAGGGTTTCTGTTTACCTGGTGGATCCACCATTCTAGTTCCCTTTTTAAGGGAGGCAGGAGTGGAATCAAAAATTCTAATGGATCTAAATGTTGCATCCACACAGTTCTTAGACACCACTGCAACTTCCTCATGTGCAGTCTTGCTAAGGTTATTACGGGGACAGAAGATACCATGTACCCCAAGAGATGGAGCTCCCTGGCTGTCAAGGGCTGCAGAGGAAGAATGCACTGGAAATAGGAAGTCAGGAACAAAACTTTTTCCATTTTAAGAGGTGCTAGCATTTTGTCTGTATTCTGCATCCCAGGAAAATGTGATCCTGCGAAGGGATGAGGGAATACTTCTGGAACTTTATAGTGAACCCTAAATTCTGTAGGAAGGCAATAGTGAAGGAAAGGTGTTCCTGAAGTAGTTCTGGGGACTGAGTCTAAATCAGAAGGTCATCTAGGTAAGGGAAAATTTGAATTCCCTGCATTCTGCAAAATGCTATAAACAGGGGCCAAGCACTTTGTGAAAACCCTTGGTGTCGTAGAGAGACCAAAGGGCAAATCACAAAACTGAAAATGCGAAGAAGCTACAAAGAAATGTAAAAAACTTCCTGAACATCGAAAGGATGGGAATATGAAGATAGGTATGTTATATCAAAAACCAAGAAAACTGGTAAAATACGACCAAACTAAAAACAAGAGGCAAGATAAGTACCCAACACAGCAAAATTTAATGTTAGCGCTAACATTAAATTTTGCTGTGTTGGGTACTAATCTTGCCTCGCTTATATTTTAGATCCAGGGATACCATGAACTCATGTGAAAGAATAAAAAGGAGAAGGGGAGGTAGAGTCAGCATATGGAAAGAAGGGACTTTGAGAAAGGTGTTTAAATGAGAAAAGTCCAAAATGGGTCTCCAGGGGCCATCCTTTCTGGGGAACAGGAACCTCCTGGAGTAAAATCCTTTCCTTGCTTAGAAAAAGGAACCTCTTCAACAACTCCCTGAGAGATTAAGTCTGTGATGACCCGAGGACAGAAGCTCAACTGATCTTTGGGGGGTGGGGTGGAATCCCTCTGAATGAAGGGAATGTTTCCCAAATCATACAATATCCTGTTTTGACTACGGACAGTACCCAGGAATCCTAAGTAATCAGTTGCCAAGCAGCAAGAGACAGGCTAAGACGATGGGACAAGGCAGTAGATGGTCCTGTTTGGCTGGTAGTTGCAGACTACCTGGTGTGGGTTGGGACTTGAAAAAACTGTTTAGAGGCAGGGGTGAAAGAAACACACTTAGAAGAGGTTGGCTTTCTAGGTCCCCTCTTACTTTCTGAAGAAGATAACAGAGAAGGTTTCCTAATAAAGGCAGTCTTCACTGGATTATTTCTTTGAAACCATGGAACTGGAGAAACAATGCATTTAAGATCCTGCAGCTCTTTTCCTCTCTCTTGAAGAGACTTGAAGAGCTCTGCTGTTGAACTCCCAAACAAGGTTTTGCTAACTAAAGGTGCATTCAGCAATTTGGCCTTGAAATCTTCAGGCAAAGGCTGTAGCCTAAGCCAAAGGTATTTTCTCAGAACAGACCCAGAGGAATCAGCAGCATCATAACTGCACTTGGAAGGGCTAGTTACTTGTGCAGAAGAATTAAGAATAGCTTCTAATTTTGATTTTGCTGGGAAATCTGGGATGTCTGCCAACTGTTTCCCTGCATCCACATGAAGGGGCAGGGAGGACTTTGCCATGTGGGTCTGATAACTGATTGCATGGAAGGCTAAGGTGGCAGAAGTGTATACCTTCTTTCCCAAACATTCCATGACCTTCTCTCCTTATCAGAGGGTAAAAGGGAAGTGGATGGAAGCAATTTTAAAGCCTTGACCATTACAACAGAAATGCTAGCTGGGTCAGCAGCATGAGCCCTGAAAAGAAACTTGTGAGTCCGCAGGTATCTTACAGAACCTGTCTGGATGCTTGGGGGCAGGAGGCTGAGAGTCAGGACATTTGGAGGCAGCCAAGAAAACATCCAGAAATGCAAGCAGGACTGGAGGTATAGCAAAAGGAGAAGAGAAGTCCATCTGCAAGAGGTTATAATACCTTTTTTGGATATCCAAAACTTGGGAGCAGTCCCACTTAAATTCTTTCATTTTAAGAATGGTCTCTCCAAAGGAGATGTCCTCCCCAGGGGAATATGTATCATTAGACTTTTCCTCTGGAGAGGCATAACCCAAGAGAGAAGCCAACTGGGTGGCGTAGGCTAAAGACTCCTTTCCAGAGGAACCCCCCTCCTCTGAGGAAGTGTCCACATTTGGTCTTTTGAAGGACGTGGAGGGACAGAAGGGCTGAAGAGGAACAGAAGGAGAGGGTTGGAGAAGTGCCACAAAGGCGTTAAAGAGGCTTGGAGAAAAAGCTTCCCAAGCAGGAGAGATGTTTAATTTTGGCCTTCTTTTTAGGGGGTATCATATGACGAAATGGGGAAGGACCGATCATCGGCCTACATTTGATGATATCGGAAAGCACATCCTCATGCACTGTAATTTGTGGGATGCCACGAGGACCCTCTGATACAAGTCTGGACCCCCCCCCCCCATCGTCCTGATCGGACTACTGCCCTTTCCTCGCAGACATGCCAGCAGACACCTTCGTGACCTCCACTGTGGTACCCGCCAAAGGTACATCCACCACCTCCGGTATGGTCTCTAGGCCACCGGCCTCAGGAGCAACAACCAGAAGAGGGCACAGCTGAAGGTTCAGGATGCAATTTTTTGGTCTTCTTCAGTACAGGCTTGCCCGTACAGCCCAATGTCACATGTATTTTGCGTGCAAGGCACTTAAGTCGCTGATTTTCTAAATATAATTTTAGAGAGGCTAACAGACTCCTGAAGGTCTTAGGGACAAAGGATGTTGTCGTGGGGAGGCCTATACACAAGAGAGACTGAGATTATGGGCATCTTTATGTGGAATCTGCCTTCCACGCTGACACTTGCCCTTCCTAGCAGACATGAAGCCAACAAAACAAGCAGCAGCAAAAAAATTGTTTAGAAGGAAAACCTAAAGGGGACTTCTGACATCTGGACAACCACCGTTCTAGCGAGCGAACAGGCAGCAATAAAATTCCGAGGTAGGCGCATGCTGATGTCCACTTTATACCAAACATCTCTATGGCTGACGTATATGTGTGATGCAGTGCAGCATGTACCTCGCAGTAGCATTAAGGTTTTTGGATACTGGTCGGACATATGAGTCAGCCGGATGACGACTCCCTTATGTTATGAATGCTGCAGCATATGAATAGAAGGACATCTACAGAGATGCAACTTGACAGTGGCATAAATGAACTTGAAAAGAACCCCTGGCAAATCTGCCTGTTTTGGGTGCTGGTTCCCTTATTGACACCAAAAGGGAGACTCTTTTCCATTTAGCTTGGAATTTACTTGGCCTTCTAGCTTCCCTTATTACCTTCAGAACTTCACAGACAATGTGACCAAATAGTAAAACGCATATAACTGTCTTGTAGTTACAACATGTACCTAATTCTGCCTATATCGCAGCTTTTCTCCCCATTTTTTGAATGTTTCTCAAATTTAAGCCTAAATGTATTAATTGTTATCTCTACTCTGTATAATTATCTTGTAGTTATTGTATGTACCTAATTTTGTCTATATTGGAGCTTTTCTCCCCAGGACTCCATTGAAAACGGGTTCTTTTGGCCCAATGGACTATCCTGGTAAACCAACTGCAAATAAATAAATAAATAAATAAATAAATATCCTCCAAGCTGCAAAGCCTAAGTGCAGACACTTTGGGGTGAACTGCATCAGGAGATTCATAGTCTCAAGCAAAACAACATTCTCCCTTGCCGTCTTAAGCAGGTGGAAGACCCAATGCTGCATGGGCCAGGATGAGACCATAAGAATCACTAATGGCTTCTCCAACAAGTTTGGAATGACCCTACAGAGCAATGGTACAGGAAGGAAAGCACAGAAAAACAGACTCATCCACTCCTGGGAAATTCTCATTTACTGCAAAATTCTCTGACGACTCCTGCTCAGGGAAGCAAACAAGTCTACCTCTGGTAAATTCAAGTATGTTCACAAGGTCTAAGAGTATCACTGCCTAGCTTCCATTCATACCTGCTGAGATTCTACTTAACTGAGCTGCTGCGGAGTGCCAGTAAGTTGGGATATTGGTTTCCTTTAGGAGCAATTTGTTTTCTAGGAGCTGTTCTCTAACCTGCATGGCTAGCCTGCAGAGGTAAGTGTTTACCCCTCCCATCTGTACCATGCAACTGTGGTGATGCTTTAAGACATTCTTGGTCCCAAGGCTTTGGTGTTGAGAACTTAAAGGAGGTGATGGCAGGTATTTATCTGCAGTGCAAACAGTAGGTGCTTATCAGACTAGAAAAGTTCTGTCCTGCAGTCCTACTATTTGGAACAAGAGAGCGGTCAGCATGGAGGATGACCTCCTTATCAGATGAGGGAAAAGGTAAGTAGTTCTTGCTGTAGGAAAAATATGCACACATACATAAAAAGTGATGAGGTATTTTTTCACTCTGTGGAATAAAATGGAATTAAAACATATCTATTATGTTCCAGACACAGTTGCTCCTCTGCCATTAGATCTAGAAACACAACATAAAAAAGTTTTAATGCTAATTATCTCATGATCCCTCCCTGATATTTCAAAAGAATGATTTATCTGCATCCTCACCACCACATGGACTGAAGGGTCAGCTCTCATTCTGTTCTGCACTGTACTAAATTTTCACAGGCTTCAACTCCTCCCATTTACCTATTATGCCTTATTATGTGCATTCACTCTTCAGATTCGAAGTAGGCCTCCCTCTAGCAGAATACTAAAGTTATTAATGTGCAGACATTTCAGAATCTCCTTCTGCTACTATAGGTGAAAGCAAATAGGGATGTGAAGATGAGGAGTCATAACCATGCATATAGAATAGTCATGTAAAATCTTACCATAACCATAGATGTCCTTCTCTTCCATGTTGTACTATTCTAGTTGTGGGACTTCTTGCCCTAAGGTGACTCGTACGCCGGCTCCTATACAAAAGCTTCAGCTTGGCTGTTGTAGCATGCATAGGACATCAGATGTAAGGCCATAAATCAGCGGACTTAAATGTGACGTCTACACGCACAATCCTCAGAACTTGAAGGCCAGCAGGTAGAGAAGGCGGCCCAGGAGGAGGAATGCCAGTGGGGACAGGTGTACGACACTGGTGTCCTTCAGTAGCATAGATAGTTCAAGGTATTAACTGGGAATAAAAGAGAATGAATTGGGGGTAATGGTGGGTGGGAAGAAATACTGCAACATAGAAAAGAAGGACATCTATGGTTATGGTAAGATTTTACACAACTATTCTATGTCCTTCTATTCCTATGTTGCAGTATTCTAGTTGTGGGAGAGTACCACAGCTTAGACGGATGAGAGGGTGGTGGATACTGAAGGGGATTCTACAAAGCCCTGTAGGATTACCCTGGCAAATCCTGCCCGTGCTCTGGAGACTTGGTCAAGTTTGTAATGTTTGGTGAAAATGTGGATAGTGGACCATGTGGCTGCTTCCATAATGGATGCCGTGTCCAGACCCTTTATCAAAGTCTTTGAGGCGGCCACTGCCCTAGTGGAATGGGCCTTTACTCCCACTGGGGTTTTTTCCATGGTGGGAGTACCAGAAACAAATGCGTTTTCCTGATCCAGCATGCGATGGTTTGGAGACTGCCTTGCCCAGGGCTCTGGGATGGAAGGAGACAGACTTGCTTAGATTTCCTAATGGTTTTGGTTTTGTCCAGGTAGAATCTTAGTTGCCTGTGCACATCCAAGGAACGCAGTATACTCTCCCCCTTTATTAGTGGGACAGGGAAAGAAAGTGGGTAGATGGATAGATTGGTTTAGAGACGGGTCATTGACCACCCTGGGCTTTAAGGAGGGATTAGATCGCAGGGTGACTGTCTTTGTGGAAGCTGGTGTAGACGGGGCAGGCCATTAAGCCCCACAACTCTGACATCCTTCTGGCTAAAGTGATAGCCACCAGAAGTACAGTTTTCCATGTACACATCTGTACGGAAGAAGTCCCAGCCGGTTCGAAAGGGTGCTGGGTAAGTTTTTCCAAGATGTAGTTAAGGTCCCAAGGCAGAGGGCAGGTTTCTTTGGTAGTCTCATGTGCAAGTCCCCTTTAAGGAAAAGCTTTAAGTCGAGCCTGGCCAGCAAGGGGGATCAACGGGCAAGCAGGCTGATATAGCAGAAAGGTGTACTTTCACTGAAGAATAGGAAAGTCCGCTTTTAATCAAGTGACACACAAGCAAGAACAAGGGGGGAATCAGCAGAGCAAGGGTCCCCTGCCCTTCTCCAGACACCACTTTGTAAATCTTTCCCAATTAGCTAGGTAAGATTTTCTGGTGGTAGGTTTCCTTGCCTCCCTCAGGACTGAAAGCATGTCCTCTGAGTAGGTGTCTAAACGGGATAAAAAGTTTATCACCCACAGAGTCAGGGATAACATCTGCAAGTGCGGGTGGAGGAGAGTTCCTTTGTCTTGGGTCAGTAGGGCCACCTTGTAGGGTAACGTGTAGTGATTCCCCTTGGCTAAACTGGGAAGTAAGGGGAACCAGTGCTGCCTTGGCCAGTAGGGAGTCACTAACAAGATTTTTGGTTTGTCCTTCTTGATTTTCAGGAGGACTTTCTGAATCATTGGGAAGGGGGGGCATAAAGAAACGTCTTCTCACAAGAGATGTTGAAAGCGCCCACTCTCCATGCTAGAGGGGAGTAGGTCTTTGAGCAGAAGGTCTGCAGCTGCCTGTTCTGGGGGGAGGCAAACAGGTCTACTTGTTGAGTACCCCACCAGTGGACTATGTCTAGGAAGACCTTCCTGACCAGCATCCATTCATGCTGTGGAGAGGAAGTCCTGCTTAGGAGATCTGCTTGCTTGCTTGTCCTGCGAGGGGACGTGGCTCGCCTGCAGGATCAAGTTGTGGCGAGAGGCTAGGTCCCATATTAGCAGGGTCAGTCTGCACAGCTGATAGGCCTTTCTTCCTCCCTGTTTATTGAGGTACCACATAACAGTGGTACTGTCGGTCACCATCAGAAGCACCGTTGGTACAAGAAGTGGGATAAAGGTCTTTAGAGCTAGGAAGACTGCTGTCATTTCCCTGACATCGATGTGTTTGGCCAGTAGAGAAGGGTGCCACTTTTCCTGAATCCTGTAGGATGCCAGTGTCGCCCCCCGCAACCTGAATCTGAGGCATCTGTATGCATTGTTTGGGGAGAAGTGGGAGTCCTGGGTTTAGTTGGACTTGCTGGATCCACCAGCTGATTTCTGTCTTTAGACAGGGAAGGAGGGGAATAACCTGTTCTAAGTGATTTAGGTGTTGGGACCAAATGTTTTTGAGGTACCACTGTAGCTTGCGCATGTCCATCCTGGCCAGTGGTAGCATGGGGATAGTTGCTGCCATTAAGCCTAGGAGATGAAGAAATTTCCTTGCAATCACCTTCTGGGAGTGTAGGACTTCCTTGAAGTGGGAAGTCATGGACAGAACCTTGTCCTGTGGGAGAAAGGCCTTCTTTTTGTCTGTTCTGATTCTGCAGCCTAGGACAATCTTGTCCTGGTCTAGGTTCAAGGAGGACTTTGGGAGGTTGACGGTGAACCCTAGATTTTGCAGAAGGAATATGGTGAAGTGCAAATGCCTTGAGAGGGTATCTTTTGACTCTGCTAGTATTAGTATGTCATCTAGATATGGGTAAATCTGGATTCCCTGAGTTCTGCAGAAGGCAATGGCTGGAGCTAGGCACTTTGTAAACACTCGGGGGGGGGGGGGGGGGGGGCAGTGGATAAACCAAAGGGCAAGGCAGTAAATTGGAAATAAGAGAAAGGGCCAGAGAAAAACAGGAATTGTCTATGGGAAGTCGTGATGGGTATGTGTAGGTAGGCTTCTTTTAGGTCCAAGGTGGCCATAAAGGCCTTGGCTGGAATAAGTGGCAACAAAGTGGGAAGAAACAGCATTTTGAAGGAAGGTACCTGAAGGTGGAGATTTAGAAAGGAGAGATCTAAAATGGGTCTCTAGGGGCCATCTTTTTTGGGGACCAGGAAGAGACGGAAGTAGAATCCCTTTCCTTCCTGTCCTGAGGGGACAGGTTCTATGGTGCCTAACTTTAACAGGTCTGACAAAACTTGTGGCAGGAGATGAATTTGGTTTTCAGGGGGAAATGGAATACCCTTCCTGAGTGTTTTTTCTTTCCAGGACAGGAAGTACCCTTTTTAGATAATGGATAAGACCCACTGGTCTGTGGTGATGGATTGCCAGAAGGGGAGACAGTGGGGAAGGCGTGCAGAAAGTGGTAGGTGGGCAAGGCAGTCACGCATTATTGGGACCTCCTCTGTCCTGAAAGAATCATCGGGCTGAGGAGGTGGTGCAGTAGGTCTGGACGTGGTAGGTCTTCCTGCCCCTCTTCTACATTGGGACCTCCTCTGTCCTGAAAGGATTATCTGGGCTGAGGAGGTGGTGCAGTAGGTCTGCCCGTGGTAGGTCTTCCTGCCCCTCTTCTACATCTGGAAGAGGAAGCAGCTGTCTGTGGAGGGCTACGCCTTACAAAAGTGGTTTTAGCAGGGTAGTTCCTGTAATACATGGGAATGGGGGACACCAGCATTTGTTTTATGTCCTGTTCTTTACTTTTTCCTGCAGATTCTTGAAGAGGTCTGTAGATTGATTTCCAAAAAGAAAATTGTGATCCAGGGGGGCATCCAAGATCTTGGACTTGAAGTCTTCTGGTAGATTCTGGAGTCTGAGCCAGGAGGATCTGCTGAGGACAGAAGCAGATGCTTCTGCAGCACCTTAGCTGCATCTAATGGCATGCCTGGCTACTTGCAGGGCCAAGGACAGTTTGGGGGAAATGTCAGCCTTAATGGGACTGTCAGGAATAGACGCCAGCATGGAGGAGGCTTGAGAAACCAAGTCTAGAGCATACTTGGTCATGTGGGTCTGATAATTTATGGCTCTGAAAGCCAAAGTGGAGGATGTGTATACCTTCTTTCCCATCCTATCCATATATCTGCTATCTTTTTCTGTGGGTAGGAGGGAGGCAGAAGGCAGCAGTTTAGACTATTTATCAGGGGCGGAGGCAATCACAGCTGGGTCCTCCAAGGGTGGTTTAACTAGGAATTTTTGCTCCTCTGGCACATTATAGAAGAAGTCGGGGTGCTTAGGGGCCAGTTGCTGGGAGTCTAGGGCCTTAGAAGCTGAATTAAAGGCATCCAAGTAAGCAGGTAGAACTGGAGGGACAGCCAAAGGGGAGGGGGATTCTACTTGAAGCAGCTCAAAGTACCTCTTTTGGGTGTCTGTCATTTGGGAAGTATCCCATTTGAAGTAATTTTTTATCTTGGTGATGGTCTCACCAAAGGTAATATCCTCAGGGGGAGAATCCCCTTCCACAGATTCCTCATCAGGAGACATACTCCTGGGGAGAAGCAATCTGAGATGTATATGAAATAGAGTCCCCTGAGGAAGAAAAGAAATAATCATGCTCTTCCTCCCTAACCTGAGGGGTCATGGGTGGGAGGGAAGAGGAAGACGCAGGCCTAGGTCTCAGTAAAAGCAGAGTAGTGGAGGTTGAGGCTGAAAGCCTAAGGGCCATAAAGGCCTGCATGAGAGGAAGTGAAGGCCTGCCAATCTGGTAGGGTTTCTGCAGAGGAGGAGGCATGCTTGGTATTCTGCTTCTTTTTGGCCGGGGTGGAATAGGAACTGGCCTGGAGTCAGGTTTTGAGATCAACATTTCAGAAGTCTCGATCCCGGTCAGAGGTACCACAGAATCTGGTTCCCCCTCGACATTGATGGTAGTCGGTGTCTGGGCAAGCTGGGAGGACGTGCCGGTCGGCTGTGCAATGGCTTCCTCAAAGGACATCGTTATAGTCAACGGATCCGCCGGGCACTCAACTCTTAGATCGGAAGTTGGCAGGGCGTCAGGTAGTGAAGTGGCAAGGAAGGCCTAGGAATCTTGGCCTTCCTACGCAGAGGTTTGGATGCTGCCTCTGATGCAAAATCCATTCTAAGGGCTAACCGTTTAAGGTGCTGGTTTTCTAGGTAGAGGTTTAAAGTGGCCAAACAGATGTGTAAGGTCTTCGGCACAAATGATTGGCAAATTGATCAGGCGGAATGATCAAGCTCGTGGCCTAAGCAAAAAACACACCTATCATGGGCGTCTTTATAGGGTATCTGGTGCCCACATTGGCACGTACCCTTTCTACCGGACATCAGCTAAAGGATACAACAACCAAGCCTAAGCAATAACAATCGGCAAAACAAGAAAAACAGAAACCCAATGGATTACTTAGCTTTACTGATGCAACGTCTGAAAAGGAGCGATCGTATGATGCGTAGGTCATCTGCGGCTGAAAAGTTCTGAGGATTGTGCATGCAGACGTCACATTTAAGCCCCCTGGTTTATGGCCTTACATCTGACATCCCAAACATACTGCAACAGCTGAAGCTTTCGTATAGGAGCCAAAGTACGAGTCGCCTGAGGTCAGGAAATCCCACAAAGTACAGTTGTGTACACTTACCATAAATGTAGATGTTAGAGTGTATTCATTGTTGCAGTCATTACATTTGGGTAATCTGCTGGCAGGTTGACCTCAGTCGGCCTGAATAACAAAGTCTTGGGTCCTGTGTCGGCTGCCGTCTCCTCTTCCATGAAGGTAGTCAGGGATATAAAACATGCAGCAGACGCCATTTTTATTCAGTCTTTCTTGCCGCGCGGTACCCGAAGCAGAAGCAGTTCACAAGTGCTGGTTGGCCGACTCCTGAAATTTTCACATTCGAGTTTCAGAACCGAAGTCTTCAACTAAAGCTAAATACCCCGTTGGGGAAACTTTCTTGCTCCTTACCAATGTCAATAAAAGTTAATAATTGCATTACTTGTGGGAAGCAAATGCCTCAAAGATTTTCATTTGTACTGTATTCTTTGCCTAGGCCCAGATCATAACGTGCCTTGCTATTGGTTTTGTGCTAGATTTAACCAACGCACTATTTAGCTTCGGTATATTTTTGCTTCAAAATATTTTGGATCCAGATTTACTTACCCTGAAATGTCAGCGTTAGCAATCAGACTACCGGAGTTCACAAAAAACACAAAGAAAAAGAGACAGACCAAGGTCCAAAACCTTCTCCTAAGCCAGTCGCCGGTACTCAGTGAGGCACTTTCACAGCCCCTGATACCCGCTACGTTTGAATCGCAGGCCTCCACCGAGACCCATGCGGAGTCTGGTATGCAGCGAGATTCCCAGAGTATTGAACCCGCGGATGACTGTCCCTTGGATGGGTCTGGAGCCGTTGAGCAGGCACCGGCTTCTGAGAGTGTTTTCAGGCCTCAACATTTTTATATAAAATCGACGCCAGCTTCAAAAACATCTTCTATGTCTAAAAAACCGACGCATGAGCCACGTGCTCAGGTCCCTATGCCTAAAAAAACAGATGATCAAAATGGCTGAGGACTTAATTACCTTGATCAGGAGTCCCCCCTCCCCCTTGCTAAGAGGCCAAGGCAAGACACTGATTATGAATCTTCAGATCAGGTTTCCATTTCTTCTGATTAGGAATTTTCTATTCCACCCTATGAGGATTCAGATGCAGAAGAATCCATCCCATCTGCATCTCCTCCTCAGGATTATTCTTTTGGAGAAACCTTGCATACTTTAAGGGAACATTTTAATTGGGAGAGTCAGGATTTCTCTGAATCAAAAAAGAGGCTTAGGGATTTCCTCCTTCTTCCTCAGCATAGGCCTTTGGCAATACCTCCTGTATTAGACATTGTTGATGATGCGTTTTCGGAATCAAGCATGGCTCCTGATTCCCTACCTCCGGCTCCTAATAAGCCAGACAGATATTCAAAAATCCTGCTGCTGATCCAGACTATCTCCCAGGGTCCCAAAGGTATAAAGGCCTCTACAGCCAAAAATCCTATCCCCTCTGATAAAGATTCCAGGGCGCTGGATAGATGGGGAAAGAAGGTTTATACGTCTGCAACCTTGGCAATCAGGGCCTTAAACTGCCAGTTTCATATGCTTACAGTGAAACACGAAGAACATCTCAAATACTGCAACATAGGAAAAGAAGGACATCTATCAGTACAAGCAAATAACTAATTTGTCATGGTCTATCTGCTTCTGCATCCTCAACACCAGGACAGTCTCTCGTGAGGACCCTCCTAGGTGGCATCATGAAAGGACACCCTAAATAACTTCAGCCTCAAAAGAACTAGAAACCAGATACAGCTTATAACGAACAGGCCCTAAACAAGGTATACACAAGGTATGGTAATCCCTATGAGGTATCTGTTTCCCACAAGAAATACAGTTATTCACTTTTTCTGACATCCGGTTAAATACTGAGGCAAGAAAAACAAAATGTTCTGTTTGAAATATTTCAGAAAACTGCTTCTGCATCGGACCATGCGGCAAAAGACTGAGGATACCCAATAGTAAGGACTGCAGCAATGGGGAACGAAGAACATCTAGAAACCAGATACAGCTTATAACGTACTGCAAATGTACTTGGAAAAACCCAAGTGATGGCAACACACAAATCTGTGGAATGCACCCTAGATCACACTGTTTTTTTTCATATACATCACACTAATAGTTCATAGGTAATTATTGGGCTAACAACCTTAGAGGGCCTTTTTAAGCCTAGACTTATTTTTCCCAAATATATTTGAAAGGAACACATTTTGACAACCACCAGAATGTAGCAGTTTTTTATTAGAAAAAAAAATTCAGAATTGTGAATCTGAAGATGTTTAGTCCTGTCTAAATAAAATAAGTTAATGCACATCCTTACAGTGCAGCAGGTATTCCCCTTCACTAGAATGAAAGAGAAAAAGCTCTAGGCGAAAAAAAGGTAACCCAGTAGATACACTGGAATTGCCCACTATAGAGGCAAAAAGGTGCTTAAACTGCCACTTTTTGTCTACTTCAAACCAGGTATCTACCCAGAAAGGACACAGCTGAAATCAGGTCTATAGACTGTTTTTCCCTACTAGATTCTAATAACTCCTAACAATTTGGCTATTTAGACACTTACCCTGCAATCTTTAGCCTGGGGGGTTCTAGCCTGCTCCTTTTGCTATGCTCACTTCGCTCCCCTCCCTGCCCCCTATTCTCACCCACCCCCAGTACCTCTACATTTATTCTTAGCCTTACCCCACCCCTAATTACCACCAATTAGGCTACACCACTAGTCACCCACCCCCCCTACATCCAACATAATCATGCTATTACCTAATATAATAACAATCCTAACCTGCGTAGTTCTAGCTGACATTAAATCATAACCAAGGCTCTACAGTCGCAAGCCCCAACAACTTCCACTGTACTCTCTCAACACCCTCCCTCAAACATTTACACTATAACTACACAACCCCTGCCACCAAAAACATCCTCCCAATACACACACTCCATTACCAAACACCTAACACACACAAAAATAAAATATCCCTAAGATACCATAAACAATTTACTATGTATATAAAACGTATCCTAAACACCCTCTATAAACTAGCCCTCGCCTAAGACATCCATCCAAACCCTGGTCCTCCCAAATCCAACACAACCACAAACCCTAGTCCTAGCAACCCCCCACAACTCAACTCCTAGCCAACAAAAAACAGACCTACTTATAATGTCCCTAAACATCAGAAGCATATGCAATAAAATCCAAGAACTACATGCCAGCATAAGCATATATTCCCCAGAAATTCTCTTCCTAACTGAAACCTGGCTCAAACCTCACATCAAAAGTGAAGAAATACTTCCACCTGAATACAACATCCTTTGCATAGACAGACTGTCCAAAAAAGGAGGTGGTGTAGCATTAATATTTAACCAACACCTGAATATTCAATGCCTGAACACATCTGTCCATCACCACAACAATGAAGAAATCCTTTATGCCAATCTCAAACTAAACTCAAACAAAACAATCAATATCATAGGATGCTATTTCCCCCACCAGGGCAACATATTACACCCCTAGAAAATCTCTTGAGCTGGGCTACTCCATCTCAACCCCAGGAAACCACCATTCTCTGCAACTTTAACATCAACTGGCTATCCTGTAATAACAATCTCCCAACCATTCACCTTAATCTACATGGTTTCACTCAACTCATCCAATCCCCTACCCGAATCAACAAAAATCCTAACAATCATATCTTATTTGACTGGATCCCAGTCAACACAGTCCCTCTGCTTACCTAGCAGGCTGCTTACCTGACAGTCTTAGTGACCACTCCCCCACTTTCCTAATTTGGCACCACACAAACAGCCTCAAGCCCATTATCCACAGGCAAATATGGAACAAGTCCAACTTCAACCCCATCTCCATCTCCTCCCTGCAAAACATTAACTGGTCACCACTAAAAGACCTCAACCTAGATGAGGCTGTCTACTTCAATAGTACCTTCATCTCCATCCTAAACACCCATGCTCCTGTAAGAAATGCCAAAGTCAGATCCAGGCATGCCCCATGGTTACAAAAGACCACCAGAACCCTAATGAAATCCAGAGATAAGGCCTGGGAGCACTGGTGACTAAAAAAAATAACTCAGATAGGCAATCATTCCTTGAACTGCGCAATAAAGCCAAAAAGCAAATAAAAATAGACAAATCCCTCTACTATAAATCCACCCTAAAATCTACCAACCACAACAGTATGCAATTCTGGTCCACTATTAATGCTATCCTCCACGCAGGGAAGGTTGATAACCCCAGCCGTCCATTCCCCCCTCCTCCAGCAGTACTGCTGAATCTTTCAACAAACACTTCACTGGAACTACATCGCTAAACAAACACTTCCCTACAACAGCCCCCCCCCTCCAACTCCTAACCCTAAACCCTCCACTCCTCTTCTACTTCACCTCAGTACCTACCACCAACATAAAAAGACTGTAATAATTCTAATTGTTATCAACCATACTGTGGAAAGTTCAAGTGTGAAAACTGTCGTTGGTGTAAATACATCAAAGTAGGAAACTCATTTACAGTGAGAGGGAAAAAGTTCCATATTAATGATAAATATAATTGTAATACAAGGGGAGTGGTCTATCTAAGTTTATGTTCAAAATGTCCCGCTTTTTACATAGGGAAAACTGATAGACCACTCAAGAATAGGATATATAAGCACTGTTATGCAATGCATAAAGGGAACATTAATAATGCCTTGGCTAGGCACATTTTATTATTTTCCGAACATGATTTTTTATTTTTGGCCACGGAAAGGTATTTGAAAATGGTAGGGGTGGTCCAATTAGTCTGAAACTTGAAGAGGAGGAAGTTTTATGGCAGTTGAAATTGAATGCTTTAGATCCGCCAGGTCTAAATGATGTTATTTCGATCAAAAGCATTTTAAAACTAAAAGCTTTACTGAGATAGTAGGAACAACTACTTATATGTATATATTCAGCTTGTATTGTATTTATATGTATGTATTCAGCTTGTATTGTGATTATTTTAATGATTTGATGATATATAGTTTAATAGTTTAATAATTAAGGCATTAGAGATGTACATGTTTTTGGTAAATGCTTTGGCACTTTAAAATGGGGTGGGGTGGTTGTTTTAGGAAATGACATCATTTTTAAAGTATTTAAACATTTGTTTGTTGGTTTAAAAATGTCTGAAGAAGTTTACACATTTTTAGTAAACGAAAGCGCTTACGAAATTAATTCCGTTTCCAGTGTGGTGTTTTCTCCTTTTTCGTTTAATTTGAGGTATACAACTGTACTTTCTTGATAATATATGGTACAGTAGGTCTAACAAGTCTGGGTGGCATGGCATTTTAAATAGAGAGCATGGATTATTAGGTTAGGGGGATTGTTTTCACCTGGTTTAAATGAACACGTAATTAGCCAGTGGGAATTGTACTAGTATTTAAGGATTTGAACAATGTGAATTTATAACACTGAAGAAGGCAGTTGTTGCAGAAACTGGTCTTTTTGTTGTCATCTTAAAGATGAGAAAGATTTATCCCAAATAAAAGGATTTGGTTGAAGTTATTATGACCTAGTGTGGTGGTGATTTTTGACTTGGAATGTAAAATCTACTAACTCTTTAAAAATTCCATAGAGTATTTTGACAGAAAAATGGGAAAAAATGTTAAAGAAATTTGTCTTGAACTGGGATATAGAATCTGAATTTCCTAGACAAAGCAAGACCTTAATTTATTTGAGTGCTTGTCAAAAAAAAAAATTAAATGGAAATAAACATTTCTGCTAACTGTAATGGAACTTATAAATATTGTAAGGGCAATACAAGAATGGAAAGTGAGATAATTATAAAATGGAAGGTGTATATTTCATAGAAGTGGAATTTATGGGGACACTGCATAATGCTCAGGAGTGAGGTGTAAGGGAAGCGGGGATTGTTTATGTAAAGTTTGAGTGCATGAAAATTGTTCATCTTTGCACAATGTACACCATTTTCTTTCTCTTAAAGTACATGAACCGATATTGAATATTAAAATGTGATTTAATAAACACATTTTTGGAGAACCAGCTTAGGGAGCCCTCACAGTGCAGTGGCACCATTCACTTTAGGAACTCCTGACAGACTGATAATATTAATCGTCCACTAACAGTACACAAAAGTGTGTACCATCCTTCTTTGTAATAAACTTCAGGATGGCTGTCACCAAGACAGCCAGGGATCCAGTCTGTGCTTTCCCTCCAAAGCTTTCATAACTAGAAGCTGTACTGTCTGCTGTAGCTAGTTCAAAATAGCTGCCCTACTTAAAGGAGAAAAACATTTTTCCTTAAACTAGAGGAGTGGCCTCAAGGTCTTATTGTATTTTCTACCCTTTTCCCTTCTCCCCAGGTTCTTAAGAAAACCAAAGTGAGCCAGGCCACAGTTGTCCTTGTACCCCCCTTATAGGACTTCACAAGCTTGGTTCCCCTTGTAATTGCCTCACTTTATGGAGAAGCCTCTCTGGCACCCTTCAGAACCTGTTGGTGCATCTGTCTGGCAGGCATCAGCCAGACATTCTTGCTCTGAGCTTAATTCAGTTTCACCAGTTGTACTGATGGCCATGGAAGTAGTTTTACCCTATTAGGCTTCCTGGCAGACAGATACTAGTGACCCTAGCAACAGGAAAACAGATTGTCTTTTTTAATTTGGGCATTTACAAAATGGTTGGATCTGTTGTCGGATCCAATTCCATTGATACTAGATTTAGTCCAAAGCTTAAAGGCCTCAGCTACTCTTACATAAATGCATGCACATGGTCTTTTTCTAGTTTACACCATGTTTCCAGAATTTTTAAAGAATCTTAAGTTGTATGACCATTACGGGGTGCCCTTTTTAAGCCCCTTTTTAGAGATCTTGTTGTGTAGGACCTGTGTGTCATAATGGAATAGCACATACTCCCTCCCTTTGAGTCAGTCCGTAGAGTGTAGGTAAAATTCTTAACATGGCAAACTCACTTTAGTGGTGTTTATATTAAGGAGGATGTCAACTTCAGGTTTTGTTACTGTCTTACCTAGTCTTCCACAAAGACAGGGTCATCCTGCAGATAAACTGCACTTTACTGCCCAAAGTAGTAACCTATTCTGTTTGATATATTTGCCAGTATTTTATTTATTTACATTTGTTTACTGGGAAATTCCGACTGGACGCAGGTCCTTTTTCAGTGGATGCAGAGAGAGAAAAGCTCCAGATCATGTACATGATAAATAGCGATACAAAGTTGCAGCAATAGTAAACAACATTACAGGTTATTGACTTTAATACAATAACAAGATACTGATTATCAACAGTATATACAGTAAATGTTGCAAGTTAAGATAGTTTCTTGTTTATAAATATTAGTAACAAAGTTGTCAGACAAGATTTTAAAGTATGTAAAGACAACTAGCTAATTCTGACTGTGCTTAGTAGTGGCGGTAGTATAGTTGGGTGAAGAGTCTAGGTGGGGGGGGGGGGTGTTTGTCTGGATTAGAACAAGGACAAAGCCAGTGTAAATTTAAGTGGAATTTGAGCGCAGTCTTGAAAAGGCTGCTGGAAGGTAGAGTAGTTATAGAGGATGGAAGATTGTTCCAAAGTTTAGATATGCTACATGAAAATATGGCTTCTCCTGCTGAGTTTTTGGGTTTGATAACAGTGCATTGATTTTTGTTGCTTGATCTTTTGGGCCTAGTGGAGTGATAGGGTTGGAGAAGGGTTTGAAGGGAAAGGATGTTATGGGGGTGGTTAATAAATATGAGCGAGGGTGAGATGATTAAAGTGAAGGCGGTATGGGAGTTCTAGCCAGTTTAGTTCTTTAAGGGAGAGGCAATGATGGCTGTGGTAGGAGGTTCCAGTGGCAAATTTAGCAATTTTGTTGTAACAAGCATCCAGCTTGTGTAGGTCTGCTGTCTAAGGTTGGTAAATATGGGGAATGCATAGAGTAGGGTGGAGATTAGCTGGGAATTGGCTATGGAGATTCTAGCCTCCTTGGTTAGGAATTGGCGGCTTCGATATAATGCACCAAGTTTCTTGTGAACTTTTTTTTATTGTGAGAGATATGTGGGTGTCAAATCTAAGTTTGCTGTCTATTTCCACACAGTAATTTTGTGTTGTCTGATGGAGAGATGATGTTATTGTCTTTGGTGAGAATGTTGAAGTGGGGGGTGTTTTGGGTGGCTTTGGAAGGTTTGTACAGGAGAAGTTTTGTCTTACTTGGGTTGAGTAGGAGCTGAGCATTGGATAGTCAGCTTTCTACAGAAGAGAATGATTCCTGTGTGTTTTGTTGTAGTTCTGGTAGAGTGGGGGCAGAGCAGATGAGAGTAGTCATCTGCATACTGTGCAAGAGATGCTTGTGTGGTGGCAGTATGTAGGTTGTTAGTGAAAAGTGAGAATAGCAGAGGGCCAAAGATAGACACTTGGGGAACTCCCGAGAGTAACTGAGAGGCGAGGTGATAGGTTATCATCCCAGATTACTGATTGCTGGTGTTACTTTCAAGCAATACTTTCAAATTCTTCCCCCTTCGGAAAACTACATGGGGGCAATCAGCAATATATTTACTAATTAGTTGGTCCTCAAACAAAAAACACCAATTTTTGGTAATGATCGATTTCAAAAGTGGGGCGTCCAAGGAAAATGTGGTAATAGAATGGGCAGAATGAGCACGAACCCCCACGGGCTCAGGCCGACCAGAAATTTTGTACGTGAGCAAAATGCAGTGAGATATCCACCTAGCTAGTCACCTTCGTTACTGGTTTACCCAAGGATGGCTTAGCAAAGGAAACAAAGAGCTGCTCCAACTTATGAGAGGCAGCTGTTCTGTGCAAATAAAAGCGCACTTGTCTATGCACATCTAATGAATGGAGTCTGTACTCTCCTTTGTTCTGGTAGTTAAGGAAGAAAACAGGCAGATTAATGGATTGGTTGATGTTAGCCTTGGAAGCCACTTTAGGTAAAAAGGAGGGATTACTCCTGAAGCATACTCTGTCCTTATGGAAGACCAGATACGGAGGTTTAGTACAAAGGCCTGAAGCTCCGATACCTTTCCAGCTGAGGTAACAGCAATCAAAAAGGCAGTTTTCCAAGACAAATACTTTACGTCAACCGAAGCTGCAGGCTCAAGGGGGGGGGGGGGTCAGTAAGAGCCTGGAGGACTAAGGTTAGATCCCACGAAGGAACCACATTCTTGACAGGAGGTCTTAAAAGAAAGGTGCTCTTCAAGAAGGTCTTGCAGATCTTAGAGGAAGCTAAGGGACCAAGATAGCCTCCGATGTGGAAGTGGGAAATGGCCGCCATTTGAACCTTCACAGTTGAAGAACTGGCCCCCTGATGAAAAATGTGGGATAAGAACTCAAGTACTGCTGGAATGGGAGCCGTAAAGGGATCCAAATTCCTTTGCCCGGCCCAAATAGAAAAACGTTTCCATTTACTGTTGTAGACTTTCCAGGTAGAAGGCTTATGTGCTGCCATCACGATGGATTTAACTACGGACGAGATGCTGGGAGTCCTAGCCACTAACGGAACTGGATCAACCAAGCGGAAAGCTTGAGGTCATCCAGGTTCGGAGTTTTATATCCCAAAGGATGAGAAATCAGATCCGGACTGGGATCTAAGAGCCAAGGAGGAGCTATGACATGAGACTGCAGGTATGGGAACCAGGTTTGACGAGGCCAGAATGGGGCTACGAGGATAACTTTGCTCCCCAACAGACGAGCTTTCTGCAAGAATTTTGTCATTAACGGGACAGGAGGATAAGCATAAAGAAGACCGGATGGCCAAGCATGAACTAAAGCATCTCTGGGGCTCTCCCCCGGTGGAGGGATTAGAGCGAAAAACTCACTGCACTTTGCGTTCGAAGGCGATGCGAACAGATCGCAGCAAGTTTGACCCCATTTGAGGGTGATCTGTTTCGCTAACAAGGGGTTCAGAGACCACTCGTAAGGTGAGAGGATAGTTCGACTCAGCTTGTCCGCTAAAATGTTGGACCGACCCAGGATGTGCGTTGCTAGTAGAAAATGGTTGGTGGATATCGCCCACTCCAAAACTCTCATGGCCTCTCGGCAAAGGGGGTAAGACCTGGTCCCCCCTCCTGTTTGTTGATGTACCAGACCACTGACATGCTGTCTGTCTGAATTGCAATAGTCCCTAGAGGAAGAAGGTCATGGAGAGCTTGCAACGCTAGAAGCACTGCCCTCATCTCCAGAACATTGATATGCAGAACAGTCTCTGCTGGAGTCCACGTGCCTTGAACGGTTCTGCCCATGCAATGCCCCCCCCCCCCCAGGCGAGAAGCATCCGTGGTCACAGTGGCTTGGAGTAGAGGCATCAAAAAGGGCCGTCCTTCCCGAAGCTCTCGGGAATGGAGCCACCAAAGCAGAGATTCCCTGCAAACCCTGCTGAGGGGAATCGGGGAGTACAACGGATGTTGAAGGATGGACCACTGGACCTGCAAGGTCCATTGTAGAACCCTCATATTCAAGCGGGCTAGGGGTGAAAGCCCTCAGGACTAATTCCGCTGGTGGGGCCGGAGACTGTAGAACAGCTAAGACATGGAGAGTTAGGTTGCGGAGTCTGTCCGACGTCAAGAAGGCCTTGGACTGAAGCGTGTCTATTCTGGCCCCTATGAAGTCCAGGACCTGAGCAGGCTGAAGGGACGATTTTTTGCAATTTATAGTGATCCCCAATTGGTGGGCCAAACACATGAAATAATCCCTGGCCGAGCATAGCAGATGCCTGGTGGGAGCGGCGAGGAGCCAGTTGTCCAGGTAAGGAAAGACCTGTATTCCCTGAAGCCTCAGGTGGGCAGCTACAACTGCCATGTCCTTGGTGAACACCCTGGGGGCTGTGGTGAGGCCAAAAGGGAGGACCCTGAACTGATAATGACTGGCCCCCAACCGAAAGCAGAGAAACCTCCTGGACCGCCTCTTCATTAGAATGTGATAGTACGCATCCTTGAGGTCTATGGAGCACATCCAGTCATTCTCCTGCAAAAGGGGGAGAATAGATCGAATGGTGACCATCTGGAATTTCTCCTTGGCAATGAACAGGTTCAATGTAGACAGGTCGAGAATTGGCCTCAAGTCCCCCATCTTTTTTGGCACCAAAAAGAACCTGGAGTAATTGACTGATCCGGACTGGCCTGGGGGGATGCGCTGGATGCCTCTTTCTTAGTAGCTCTTTTATCTCTAAAGCTGCCGCCTCCCTCTGATTGGGTGGGACATCGGGGAGGCGCCCCAACTGAGGGGGAGGGTTCACAAAGGGAATAGAGTAACCTCTGGATATTATTCGGAGCACCTAGCGATCTGTCGTGATGGACTCCCAATGTGCTAGATGTTCCGAGAAACACCCCCCCCCCCGACTGCCTCCAGAGAGGAGCAGTTGGGCAACCCCTCAGGGTTGCTGCGCGGGTCGATCGGAAAAGGGTTCCCTCGACCCAAAATTCTTCAGCTCTCCTCTGCCTCTGGGCCGGCGTCAGCCTTGTCTTCCCCTGCCTCTGAAGGACGAAGGGTCCAGAGTGAAATGGGATTGTTGAGATTTCTGGAATCACATCATCTTTTGTCCTCTCTGGTTCCTGGAAAAGGACCTCTGAGGAGACGAGAAGCGGATTCCAACGGCAGACGTCTTCCCGTCTTTCTCGCTCTGGAGTAGCGTATCGTGGACGGTCTTGCCAAACAAGGTAGAACCGTCAAAGGGAGCGTTCACGAAGGACGCCTTGAAGAGTTCTGCAAAATCGCAAAGATGGAGACAGGCATGACGCCGCAAGGCGATGCCTGCTCTGCTGGCTCTAGCCGCCCCCTCCGTGGCATGGGAGCGATGCTGCATAGAAGTGTTGGATACAGACTTTAGAGTGGCCATTCGTGCCGAGAAGGTTCGTTTGTCCTCGGCCGACATGGACTCCGGGGGTGACCCAGCATACTCTTTGATTAGATCCCGCTGAAGGCGAATCATGTGTGCCAAGTAGTTCAGCGCCCTTACGGAGAAGGTGGCTGAAGCGAACATCTGCTTTCCAATGCGGTCCATCGTCCGAGACTCCTTGTCGGGAGGATGTACCGAGGAACTATCCCGTGCCAGTTCCATCTTGGTGGCAGCCGCCACCACCATGGCATCTACTGGGGAACCTTTGCTCCACGTCGTCCTGTCTGTCGGGGGACTAAGGATCTTATCTGGTCTCCTGGGGATCGGCTCTACAGTGTCTGGCTCCTTCCACACCCTGGTAGTTATAAGATCAACCAGGGGGTCGGCCGTAGGGGACACCCAAGAGGTAGATGGGCCTGCGTCAAACGCCTCCAGAAACACAGACTCATCCGAGGAAGGTTTCTGGGCTGACCACCCCCCTCTGATGCGCAGCATCTCCATGATGTCTCCAAAGGAGACGTCTTTGGGGGGGGTGACTTGGGGGAACCTTCCCCTTCCTCCAAGTCAGTGTCTTCCATGAGGGACTCGGGGGAATCCAAGTGCCTCCTTTTACAATTTAGTTTGTGAGGAACCTCTTTTGGGGGGGGCTGTCCGAGCAGGATTCACCAACCAGGTCCTGTTCCTCTAGGGGAACCATCTGGGACGTACACGCAGGCTGTCCATGGGGCCGGATGATGGAAGACAGGCCCGTCTGAGAGGGAATGGCAGGTGGATCCGTAGCATGAGTCTGGGGACTCTATTCCCTTGAGAGGACCCTCTCCACAACGTCGAAGGCCGAAGGTGAATTGCTCTCCCTAGGATCCAAGAGCAGCCCCCTCGGATCTGACGTGTGGATCGGTGCCGAAGCGATCGGACCCGAAAGAGAAGTGTGCTCCAACCGCATCGGAGCCGAAGACACACTCACCCCTCCGGATCCGAGGCTCGGCTCATGGCCCCGAGAGCTCGGATCCAAAAAAGGACCCGACAAACTCGAGGATACAGCCGGCGAAGTAGCGATTACTATCGGTGCCGACTCTCCAGCTCTGACTCTACCCGGATCTGACGGCTCCGAAACCCGATAATGGATTGGAGAAGGAGCAATAGGGGCAAAGAAAGGGGCCAAGCTCCCCCCCAGAGGGGGGGGGAGGCAAGAGCACTCCCATCTGCATCTGGGCCTGGAGGAAGCGACGCATCATCCGGTCCATGTCCGAAAGGCTCCTCGTTAATCTAGAAGCCGCCGAGGCTGGCCGGGAAGGCCGCCTCGACGACCTCGAAGGTGATCGGGTCTCCTCCTCCGGCTCCGGAGAGAAACGTGGAGAACGGAGCAGAGGGGGAAGACCCGGAGACCTTCAAGGGAGAAAGGAGCTGCTTAGCTGGCGGGGCCGAAGGGGCAGAATCGGCCCGCCGCTTGTGTCTCCTATGCCTCTCCCTGTCTCTTTCCTTCTCTCGATCTCGCCTATCTTTCTTTCTGGAGTCCCTCTCTCCCTGGGACACAGTGGGAGTTTAAGTCCCGGCCATGGGAGCAGGAACAGTTGGCTGAACAGCCGCAGCCGCGGCTGGTGCCACTGAGGGAGAGGAGGAAGAAGCAGAATCCGCGAGCAAAAGGCCCGCAAGGATTAACTTGGTCCTCCTGTCCCTCAAAGCCCGGGGGTTGAAGGCGGCACAGATCTGGCAGCCTGATGATAAATGAGCCACCCCCAGGCAAATAACGCACTGAGTGCAGCAATCGGCTGAGGACAGATTATGGCCACACTCAGAGCATTTAGAAAATATGGCCTTAGGGTCTTTGGCCATGACAACTCTCACACACACCCTCACACACAGATAAGGGGAAGAGAAAGGTTAAGACTAACTGACTAACTAAAACAATTTAAGCTAAATAAACTAAGGGTCGATTAATACACACACATTTAGTTTGAGAAAAACAGAGCAAAAAACCCTATTAAACCACTCACAAAACCGTCAGGAGCTCGTCACTCGTGTTTCAAGAAGCCGCGGCAAACGAGATCTGGGGACTGGAGGGAGGTAGCAGGGTATTATGGGCAAGGGGGAGGAGCTTGGAGCTCGGATCTCTAGCTTGGATAGCTGCCGGCTCGGATCCGGGTCGGATCCGATACCCACAGGTTGCTGATCAAATGAAGTTAACTACTTCAGATAAAGCGTTTTGTGTCCTTACGAGTTATAATATATAAATGTGAAAAAAGTTCACTAACAAAAACTTGTACATTCATATATACTCTATTGAATACAATACATAATAAAAAATCTCATGTATACATTCCATATATTAAAATTCATACAATAACAATGTTGAAAAATCTATGCGTAAAAAACTTTTCATGTTAAAATCAATTGATTTGCTCATAATTTTATAAGGAAACTAAAAGGACAGTTGAACAAATTCAATTACCCAAAATATGCCTTAATTTCAATACACTGGAAATACTAACTGCCTCATTTAACCCTGGAAAGTTGGCAGCATCCAATCTAAGCTGCCATCTACGTTGCCATCTTAATTCAGAAATATCTAAGTGAATATCCAAAACTCTCCCCTGTGGGTCCTTTGGGATATGTTGGATCACCAAAAATTTAAATATGAATGCTAAACTGATGTATATGCCTAGCAAGTGCATTTGTTAGTCTCTTGTGTTTCATGTCCAATAAATGCTCTGCTATTCTGTTTTTGAAAAATCTAGCCGTCTTTCCTACGTAAAAAGTTGGCCACGAGACACTTAGCTAAATAGACCACACTAGCTGTTTTGCAATTAAAGTGTCCATTTAGTCTCAAAATTTTCCCATTTAATACAAACTTTTCCCCCATCTGCAAAATGTGGGGGCAATAATTACAATGTTGACACCTGAAATTACCTTTTTGTCTGACCGTACCCTTTCCAGTCTGTGGATAAGCCCTCTCAAACACATCTTTAAATGATATATCCCTTTTGTAAATAATTTTTGGTCCTCCTCCCACTTTATGGGCTATATTTGCATCAAATTGTAGTATAACCCAGTTACTATATATAATGTCCACTATCGACACATCCTGATTAAAACAATGAATCCCATACCAAAATTGGGATGAGACACCCAAAGTGTCTTTACCATAGACCAAAATTGATCTATAAAAACAATTAGTTATGTACTCACCATAACGCTAGATGTCTGTAGTCCATCTCGCCTCACATTCTTCACTTGTGGGTTCGGAGCCGAATGTCGTCTCCGACTCGGCCTATCTACTAGCTCGAAAGTCTTTGATTGGCTGGGCTAAGATGGTATCCCACAATACACTGTTCCACATCCCCAGATCTAGTTTGCTGCCAACAGAAAATTCATATCTATCGCCCAAACACACACACATACTCATGACAATGAGGTCCAACAAATTGTCCAAAGGAACTAGTGACATGAGGTATACCAGGGGATCCTCCAAATCCTCCAGGCGTGGGGGACGGTAGGTGGGTAATGAAGAATGTGAGGCGAGATGGACTACATACATCTAGCATTATGGTGAGTACATAACTAACTGATGTTATGTAGTCCTATCTCGCCTACATTCTTCACTTGTGGGACAGCCATCCCTAGCACCTACATCCTGGGTGGCTCAATGGAAAATACTCCTGAGTACTGTGGAGCCAAAAGATGACCTGCCCCTGGACACCACATCCAATTTGTAATGGGAAACAAACATATGAGGAGAAGTCCATGTTGCAGCCGCACATATATCATCCATGGATAACCTAGCCTGAAAGGCCGTGGAAGTGGAAAACTGCTCTGGTAGAGTGTGCTCTGACTGGAAAAGGCAGGCTCTTTCCCCCTGCCTGGTAAATAAAGTAGATGCAACCAGCTATCCACCTAGAAATGGTGACTTTGGAGACCGCAGACCCCAAGCGATTTTCCGAGAACGAAACGAAGAGCTGGTCTGACTTCCGCCATTCTTTAGTCCTGTGTAGATAAAACCGTAGTTGCCTATGAACATCC
The DNA here is from genome assembly GCF_019279795.1 of Protopterus annectens. Classification (NCBI taxonomy): domain Eukaryota; kingdom Metazoa; phylum Chordata; order Ceratodontiformes; family Protopteridae; genus Protopterus; species Protopterus annectens. The sequence goes on along the minus strand of NC_056734.1, from coordinate 551,638,605 downwards.
AACAGGTGAAACTGGTACTCTGCCTTATTAGAGAAGGTGGGGAAGAAAACCGGCAGCTCGATGGACTGATTAATATTAGATAAGGAAGCCACCTTGGGAAGAAAGGACGGGTTTGGTCTGAGAGAGACCCTATCTTTATGGAATATCAAATATGGGGGCTTGACTGATAGGGCCTGGAGTTCTGATACTCTTCTGGCCGATGTAATAGCTATCAGAAAAGCAGATTTCCATGTAAGGAATTTTAAATTGCAGGAAGCCACGGGCTGAAAAGGTGGGAGAGTGAGGGCCTGCAGAATAAAATTGAGGTCCCAGGGCATAACAGGTTGAGATATAGGGGGACAAAGGAGAGGAGTACTTTTCATGAAAGCTCTACACAGCCGGTGTACCATTAAGCTAGGTTCATAAGCCACATGATAATTAGAAATAGCCGCTGCTGAACTTTGATGGTGGCAGAGGCAGACACTTGGTAGAATAAATGAGACAAATTTCCAAAACAGAGTCAATGGGAGCCGTGTAGGGGTCAATACCTTTTGACTGGGCCCATATCGAAAACCTTTTCCACTTGCTAGAGTAGACCTTCCTAGTGGATGGCTTATGAGAGGATGAAAGAATATGGACTACATCAGGAGAAAAATCGTGACACCTGACTACGGATGGAAGTGGAGTAGCCAGGCGGTCAGCCGGAGTGTCTCCAGGGAAGAGTGGAGCTGTCCCGACATGTGTGTCAGCAAGTCTGGACAAGGGCCCAGAGTCCAAGGAGCATCCACGATGTAAGGTTGAAGGAAGGGGAACCATACTTGTCGAGGCCAGTGTGGCGCGATCAGAATCAATCTGCTTCCCAAGGATAGCGCTTTCTGGATCACCCTTGAGATAAGGGGGAACGGAGGGAAAGCATACAGCAAACCCGAGGGCCAATTGTGCGCCAGAGTGTCCCTTGGAGATCCCCCCAGTGTGGGAATCAGCGAATAGTTGTCGCTACATTTCGCATCGAGAGGGCTGGCAAAAAGGTCGCAGCAAGGCTGACCCCATTTGCTGAATATGCTGTCCGCCACCTGGTGGTTCAGGGACCATTTGTAGGGCATGAGGATCGCCCTGCTTAGCCTGTCTGCGATCACATTGGTTTTCCCCGGGATGTGCGTTGCCACCAAGGCCCGCTGGGAAGCTGTCGCCCAATTCCACACTCTCACGGCCTCCCTGCATAGTGGGTATGATCTGGTTCCTCCTTGTTTGTTGAGATACCACACTACTGACATATTGTCCAAGTGTATCACAATAGTCCCTATGGGGAGGACATCTTGAAGCGCCTGCAACGCTAGGAGCACTGCCCTCATCTCCAGGACATTTATGTGCAAGTCTATCTCATGCTCCTGCCATGAGCCTTGTACCATCCTGCCGAGATAATGCCCCCCCCCACCCTATCTGGGAGGCATCCGTGGTCACTGTGGCTACCGGGTTGGGTGAAACAAAGGGTTTCCCTACGTCTAAATTGTTGGTGCATAGCCACCAACTGAGGTCCTGCTTGCATTTGCCTGTGATTAAGATTGGATGGGATAGTGGTAGTCTTTGAAAGGACCACTGGGCGAATAGGAGGCACTGTAGGATCCTCATATGCAACCTCGCTAACGGGACCATCATGATAGTGGATGCCATTGTCCCCAGTAACTGAAGCACTAGTCTTGCCCTCACGCATGTCAGAGGCATCATCATCCGAACCTGTCGTTGTAACCCTGTGATCCTTTCCATAGGTAGGAACGCCCTCAACCGAATAGTGTCCAACTCCGCTCCTAAAAATAAGACACGCTGTGAGGGTAGCAAGGCAGATTTTTTCCAGTTTATTGTGATGCCTAACTGGTGACAAAGATCGATAACAGTATCTCTGTTTTGAAGAAGTAGATACTTGGTGGGGGCGGATAGGAGCCAGTCGTCCAGGTAAGGAAACACCTGGAATCCTTGACATCTCAAGTGAGCCGTCACCATTGCCATGCACTTGGTGAACACCCTGGGGGCTGTGGTGAGACCAAAGGGCAGGGCTCGAAACTGGAAGTGCCTGGCGCCCAGCCAGAAGCGTAGATTACATCTGGATGCTCTGTCCATTTTGATGTGGTAATAAGCATCCTTCAGGTCGATGGAGCACCTCCATACTTCCTTTCCCAATAATGGGAGAATTGATTGTAGCGTGACCATCCGGAATTTGGACTTGTGTACATAATGATTGAGTCGGCTGAGATCCAAAATGGGTCTCAGGTCCCCCGTTCTTTTCGGCACCAAAAAGAATCTCGAGCAAGTCCCTAATCCGATCTGGTCTGGGGGGACTGGTTGGATGACTCCTTTTTCTAGCAGCTGAGAAACCTCTGTTGCTGCCTGACCCCTTTGACTGGGTGGGACGTCTGTGATCTTTTTGACGGGAGGAGGTGTGGAGTGAAATGGGATGGTGTAACCTCCGGCGATTATCCCTAATACCCATCTGTCCTGGGTGATGTTGACCCAGGCTTCTGGATACTGGGAAATTCGACCCCCAACTGGCTCCGGAGAAGCAAAGCCGGGCACACCCTCAGGAATGAGAGTATGGGGAAAGTACAGTTTTGTACCTACCATAAATGTAGATGTCCGAACAGGAATGCATCTGCAGTCCTTACAAATGGGTTGTCCTGTCGTCAGGCAGCCCTTCGGTCGGCCGGATTCCAAAGCCTGGGTCTGGCCTCGGCTGGTGTCGCACTTCACCCGACGTCATAGCTGCAGTTCTTCGGGTATAAAGGCATCAGCCGACGCCATTTTCCTCAGTGTTTCTTGCCCCAGATGCCAGTTGCCCTCTTGGATAGCTAAATTTTGGATAAATGCCAATGTTTCCAAATAGTAGAAGGCAAACACAAAAATAAGCATGTATGTACATATATACAAACAAATACACCATAAGAGATCCCCCAGCTAGCTATTAGATGGGCAAATACCCTAGGAATACCACAGAGGGAAGGAGGGTGGGTAATCCTGACTGCAGATGCATTCCTGTTCGGACATCTACATTTATGGTAGGTACAAAACTGTACTATGTCCTTCAAGGATGCATCTGCAGTCCTTACAAATGGGTAGAATACCATAGCCAAACTAGGGAGGAGGAAGAAGAAATTATGGTGTAGTTAGGATCCCTTGCAAAACAGCAGTGGCAAACCCTGCTCGGGATCTAGAGTATAAAGGTAAGTTATAATGCTTGGCAAATGTATGCACGGAGGTCCAAGTAGCAGCCTCTATAATGTCCTTGGTAGCCACTCCTCGTAAGAAAGCTGTGGTAGTGGCTGTAGCCCTTGTAGAATGAGGCCTTATGTTCTGTGGAGTTTGCTTTCCATGGTAGGAGTAACAGAATCTGATGCAATTTCCTATCCACTTGGAGATTGTCTGTTTTGAAATTGCTTTTCCTTCCCTTCCTGTTGCATATGCTACCAGAAGCTGGTCAGTTTTTCTATTGCCCTTGGTTCTGTCCAGGTAGTAGCGCAACTGTCTATGTACATCCAAAGTATGCAGCAGTCTTTCCCCCCTGTTCTGTGGATTGGAGAAGAAGGTAGGTAGGTGGATAGCCTGGTTTAAAGACACACTGGATACCACCTTAGGCATAAATGTAGGATTTGTTCTCATGGACACTCTATCTTGATGGAAGATTAGGAAGGGTTGTACTGCCATTAAAGCCTGTAGCTCAGAAACCCTTCTTGCTGAGGTAATTGCCAGCAGAAAAGCAGTTTTCCAGGATAGGTGTTGAAGATCTGCTGTTGCTGCTGGTTCAAAGGGGAGTGTCAATTTTTCTAGCACAAAGTTCAAGTCCCATGCTGGTAATGGTGGTTTCCTAGGAGGTTTTACATTTTAATTCCTCTCAGAAACTGCCTGAGTAGAGGATGAGAAGACAGGGGATCGAAGTTGTATTCTGCAGAAATAGCTGATGCATGTATCTTGATGGAGGAATAGGACAGGCCTGTATGGAAAAGCTCTGCCAAATACTCCAGGATGTTGGCAATGTCTACCTTTGACACATCTTTTCCCTTTTCAGTACTCCAAATGAGAAACCTTTTCCATTTTCCTGCATAGTTCCTTCTTGTTGAGGGTCTGCGGGCCTCAAGGATAATGTCTTTAACCCTTTGGGATAAATCTGGGTTAGTTGCTCTTATGTAATGTTCCAGGCAGTCAGCTGCAGAGTTTTCAGGTTTGGATGCAGGGTGTTGTAGCCGCTCTGAGTTAACAGCAGAGGAATCAGGGGTAGTGTCCACATTTTCCCCCGAGACATGCTCCTCAGTAATGGGTACCAATGTTGTCTTGGCCAGTCTGGAGCTATCAGAATGATCCTTGGACGTTCCTCTTTGATTTTCAATAGCACCTTGTGCATCAAAGGAAGAGGTGGAAATGCATATGCTGTCAGGCCTTTCCAACTGAAGGATAGAGAGTCCACCTTCCAAGCAAGTGGGTGGTACGTCCTTGTGCAGAATTTCTTGAGCTGGTGATTGAGTGGGGATGCGAATACGTCTATTTGTGGCAGTCCCCATTTCCTTGTGATGACCTTGAAGATGTCCCGGTGTAGCATCCATTCGTGAGCATCCGAGGTAGTTCTGCTTAATATGTCTGCTAGGATGCTTTCTTTTCCCGGTACAAAAATTGCTTGTAACTGAATGTTGTAGCTCAGAGCCATATTCCATAGGTCCAGTGCCATCCGGCATAGAGGGTATGAATGAGTGCCTCCCTGTTTGTTGATGTACCACATGACTGTGGTGTTGTCTGTCCTTATCATCAACTGCCCTTCTTGGAGGAATGGTCTGAAATTCTGGATTGCTAGTTTTACTGCCAGCATTTCCTTTTGATTTATGTGCAGGTGCAGCTGATCTGGAGTCCATAAGCCTTGTATGCACTTGTCCAGCATGTGGGCCCCCAACCGAGGTCTGAGGCGTCCGTTGTGATGGTTTGGCTTGGTTGAATGCTGTGGAAGGGCAAACCTGGGTTTGACTGGCATGCCTGAGCCCACCATAGGAACTCTTGTTTTAGGCATGGGATTAGTGGTATTTCGGTTTCTAGGCTGTGCCTGTGTTGCGACCATAAATTCTTCAGGTACCACTGTAGCTTTCTCATATGCAGTCTGGCATGAGGGACCAGGATTATGCAGGATGCCATGAAGCCCAAGGCCTGCAGTACTTTCCTTGCTGTTAGTTTGTTCTGCTTTGTTAATGCCAAGAAGTAGAGAGGAAGTTGTTCTTGTTTTTCTGCAGTTAGGAATGCCATCTGTTTTACTGTGTCCAATTCTGCACCTAAGAAGGTTATTCTTTGGGATGGTATCAGTCTTGATTTTTTATATTGACTGTATATCCCAGGGCTTGCAGTAAGCAAATGACTCTTTGTAAGTCTTCTGTTAGCTTGTTTTTGTTGTCCGCTTGTATCAGGCAGTCATCCAGGTATGGATATATTTGGATTCCCTGAAGCCTGCAGTGAGCGATTACTGATGCCAGGCATTTCGTGAACACTCTGGGCGCAGTAGATAAGCCAAAGGGCAATGCTGAGAATTGATAATGCTCTGATCCTGCAAGAAATCTGAGGTATCTTCTGTAATTTGGTCGTATGGGGACGTGCAGGTATGCCTCCTTGAGATCTAGAGTCACCAGCCAATACTTCTTGCCCAGCATGGGAAGAAGTTGCTGTAGGGTCAGCATTTTGAATTTTGGAACAATGATGAATGTGTTTAAAGCGGACAGGTCGAGAATAGGCCTCCAATTTTTCTCTTTTCTTGGTACCAGGAATAGTCTGGAGTAAAATCCCTTTCCTTGTTCCATAGATGGTACCCTTTCCACAGCTCTCATCTTTGCTAATTGAGCTATTTGTTTTAGAGCTTCTGTCTTTTGATTTGGTGGTAGGTTTGGCATTCCTCTTTTTCCTGGTAAAGTATGGAAATGAAACCTGTAGCCTTGGTCTATAGTTTGCAAAATCAACTTGTCTCTTGTGATGTAGTGCCAGTTTTTTGAAAATAAGGCTAACTTTCCGCCTAAGGGTGCTGCTATTTGTTCCCTGGTAGGCGGTGCCAGAGCCAAGTCACTGTGATTGTCCTGTTGCAGTGGTAGTAGTTGTGTCTGTGCCTCGCTGGTTGTTACCTTGCCACTGGCGTCCCCTGTAGGCACCTCCTCTGGATTGATTTCTGCCTCTTGAACGCCTATTCCTGCCTCTCTGTGTTTTAGAGGAGTCTGGAAAGGAGCAATTTTTGGCAGGCCAGTTCCTGCTAAACCTTGGAGGCTGAACCTGTAAGAAATCTTTCACTGTTTGTACAGATTTTGCCCTCTCTTCCATTTTCTTCAGTACCTGCTGAGCAGGAGAACCAAATAAACTGACCTTATCCATAGGAGCATCTAATAGTTTTGCTTTAACATGATCCGGCAAGACCTGTTCTTTCAACCATGCATGCCTTCTTATGTGCCAGTCATGGCTGATCTAAAGGGAATGGTTACTAACCTGCTGAATGTTATGCACCATTTCTAGAACATATTTCTTATCTAAAGAATCATCAGAGGACAGTTTCTTAGTTAACTGATCAAGCATAAACTCCTGGTATTGGATCATATGAAACTGACAGTTCAATGCCCTAGCTGAGAGAGTAGCAGAGGTGTATACTTTTTTACCCCATCTCTCTAAGGACCTGGATTCCCTTTCAGAGGGGAGAGGGTTTTAACTGAGGTCGGCTACTGCCTTAGGCCCCTGGGAGATAGTCTCGGGATCTGCAAAAGGAGCCTTGTATAAATGGTGATGTGTGTCCGGGACCCTGTAGAACCTATCGGGCTTAGCAGGGGCTGGAGGCAAAGTATCAGGAGCAGTGCAAGCATCATTAAATGCATCATCTACAACAGGAAGAACTGGAGGTATAGCTAAAGGCCTATGTTGTGGTAAATGCAAAAAAGTCCTAAGCCTTTTCCTTGAATCTGAGAAATCTTGCCCCTGCCATTGGAATTGCTCTCTCATGGCATGTAAGGTTTCCCCAAAGGAGAATTCCTCTGGTGGAGAGGCAGAAGGAATCGATTCCTCAGCATCGGAGTCTTCATAAGGAGAAAAAGGAGCCTCTGTATTGTCTGTATCATCAGAAGAACCATCTGAGGACACTGGCTCAGGGGGCTCTGCTCTAGGTCTCTTTTCTGGAGGAGGTTGAGAGGCCCTGTCTGGATGAGGTTGGGATCCCCTTATTAAAGAGATGAGATCCTCTGCCAGAGTGAGCATTTGGGAACTGGAACTGGGCCTGTGAGAGGGGGGCTTAACAGGCACAGACTTAGAAGTTTTGGCTGCTTTAGCCCTGGCAAAGGCCTTTATGGACATGGCTGCAGGCGGCCTAGCAGCACCACGTGCCGGGGTTGAAACATCCAAAGGGATGGTGTCCGATAATTCTTGTGAAACCACAGTAGCAGGTTGAATTTCAGAGGCCGATTCAACCAGGTTAGAAGGGCCTCGGTAGTAGTCATGGATTCGCTGAAGATAGAACCGTTTGCTCGGTTTCGCCGAAACCGAGACACTCGCGGTTTGCTTAATCGCGGTTTCGCCGAGACCGCGGACCGCGAAAGTGTCGGTCCTTTTCTTTGCGTTCTTAACAACTTGTGAAGTCGGAGGATCCGACGGCATTATGTACGCAAAATCTGAACCGAAAAACTGTTCAGCAAACTCCGACCAACGTCTAAGCGTCCGTCGGTTGAAAGAAGCACAGGCTAAACAAGCTGCTACGTCGTGGTCTGGGCCTAAACAAGGTAAGCAGTAAGAGTGGAAATCTTTATGAGGTATTTGTTTCCCACAAGTTAAACAGTTATTCACTTTTTCTGACATCGGCTGAGGCAAGAAAGAGTCACCAACGGGGTACTTAGCTTTTTAGAAGTCTTCGAAGTAGTATTCGGTAGTATTAATCTCTGGATCTGACCGACCGGCACTTGCGAACAGCTTCTGCTTCGGGCACCACGCGGCAAGAAAGACTGGGGAAAATGGCGTCAGCCGATGCCTTTATACCCGAAGAACTGCAGCTATGACGTCGGGTGAAGTGCGACACCAGCCAAGGCCAGACCCAGACTTTGGAATACGGCCGACCGAAGGGCTGCCTGACGACAGGACAACCCATTTGTAAGGACTGCAGATGCATCCTTGAAGGACATCAGCGGAAGGAATCATGGTCCATCAAATTGCGGGGGCCCCCTCTGCCTCTAGGGCGGCGTCTCCCTGAATACGACCCCCCTCCACTGCCTCGGGGGGGGGGGGTCTCACCCTGTGCGGTAGGAAAGGACCTTTGCGATTTTTTGAACCACATCTTTCTCCCTCGCTGAGCCTTGGGATAAGGCCTCGACGCGAGGGAAAAACGGACTCCCACGGCAGACAAGGTCTTTCCCTCTTGCTTGCACCTGGTGAGCGTGTCTTTGACTTTGGTCCCGAACAAGGAGGAACCATCGAAGGGGGCATCAGTAAAGGAAGACTTAAAGGCCTCCGCAAAATGACACAGGCGTAGCCAAGCTTGCCTCCTGAGGGCCACCCCTGAACTAGCCACCCTACTAGCTCCCTTGGCCGCGTACGAAATCAGTCACATGGACGAGTTAGCAATGGAGTTGAGGGTAGAGAGCTGAGCGTTGACCGTTTCAGTCACCGCCTCAGGTACGTTACCCGTTGAGTATCTCCTAACTCCTTCAGGAGATCTCTCTGGAGCCACGTGAAATGAGACAAATAATTCAGCGACCGCAAGGTAAAGGTCGCTGAAGACAGTGTACGCTTCCCGTACTGATCTAGACTCCTTGTTAGGGGCATGGACCGAAGAGGAAGACTCAGCAACTTCCTTCTGTGCAGCCGTCACCACCATAGCATCTACCGGGACTCCCGTTGTCAAAAATTCTTTCCCTTGGGGAGCAGACAAAAATTTGTTGGGGCGTCGAGGAACTGGCGGAGTCTCCCACACCCTTCGACAAATAAGGCCAGGAGCTCGAAGGGTGGAGACACCCAGGAGGCGGAGGGCTGGGTGCCAAAGGCCTTAAGGAATACTGACTCCTCCTCGGAGGGGGTTTTGGAAGGCCAGTATCCTCTGTTTCAAGACCTCCAGGATATCGGAGAATGAAACATCCTCAGAGGAAGACTTAGGGGACCCCTCGAGGTCAGTATCGGAAGTGAGGGACTCGTCCTGGGAGTCTATGTGCTTCCTCTTGCAAGCTTTCTTTCTGGGGGGTTCCTCAGGCACAGACTCTGAGGGCCCTCAGAAAGAAGGGGACCACTCATAGGGGTATCCTTAGGCCCTTGCGTCCTGCTGCCCAAGGATAGGTGGATGTCAGAAGCTCTCGCCAGTGTCGTAGGGGACAGAAGGACTGAACCGAGAGAAGAAGCTGACCTAGCCAGCACGCTCCGCATAGCCTCGAAGGCGGGACCTCCCGAATCGGAGGACCGACCACCTTCCAAGACCATGACCGGGACCGGAGTCCCCGCAGCTAAGGCGCCAAGGGGAAGGCTTGGCACCGACTGGTGCTCCAAGACATCCCCCTCGGGCCTGACAGAGGAGACCAGAGTCTCAAACCCTGTGGACGGAGCCGACAGGGTCGGAGCAGATGCTGGCACCGATAAACCCCGCTGGGGGATCGGCGCCGGCACAGGAACGTCCCTCGGAGCGGAACTTACCGGCTCCGACGACAAGGATGCGCTTGGAGGAGGAATAGCAGGTATAACCAACAGAGCTGGCTCCAGAGCCGACTGGGTCAGAGCCGAGAAAAGTTTAGCCAACACAGACGACTGTAGGAGCCTCTGCACCACCCTATCTACATCCAAATCGAAAAGCCTGGAGGATTTGGAGGAAATGGATGGAGAAGCAGACCTCCTATCTGGAGAAGCTTGCCTTAAACTTGGCGACCGGCTCTGAATCGGTTCCAAAATTATCGGACCGGCCGCAGACTCAGTCGATACAGTTACTCCCTGCGGCCCCGAAGTCGGTGGAGCCGAGGAAGCAGATTCCACAATGGAAATTTTAGAAGGTGGCTCCGAAACAATAGATGGAGCCGGCAACCTCTTGTTGGATTTGGAGGATTTAGACTTCGACTGGGAGCTGGGAGCCGAACCTAAATCTTCCTCAAAGGATGGTTTTAGCAGTCCCTTTAGGATCAATTTGTTTTTCCTCTCTTGGAGCACCCGAGGACTAAAGGCATGGCAGAAACTGCACGACTCCTGAAGGTGGATGGCTCCAAGACAGTAAACACAGACCGAATGTCCGTCTGTGATCGACATTTTATAGGCAGACTTAGTACACTTTTTAAAGCCCGACGGCTTATGCTCTTTTTGTTCCTTAGACATTCTAACAAATAGTAGCAGCCGCTACCAAAAAGGTGGGAAACCGCTAACAAAGAAAGCAGAACCACGTAAAAAACACACACAAGGCTCAGGGGAGAACCTCTAATTAAAACGGTTCTCAGTTAAATTAATAAACTAACCAGACAAGCACACGAGGAGGACTAGGTCCTCTAACATAAAAAGGCATAGCCCGAGGGTGTAAGGGATACCACACACAACACATTCGCACTCTACAAAAACAATGCAGCAACACCACTAAGAATCACTCTATGAATAACAGAATTAAATTAGCCAGGAATTAGCGAAAAACTTTCCACAAAAAAATTGACTTTTCAATACTTAGCCACAGCCAAGTCGAGACCACGTCCGAGCTCTACAAGTGGCAAACGAGATCTGGGGATGTGGAGCAGTGTATTGTGGGATACCATCTTAGCCCAGCCAATCAAAGACTTTCGAGCTAGTAGATAGGCAGAGTCGGAGCAGACATTCGGCTCCGAACCCACAAGTGAAGAATGTAGGCGAGATAGGACTACATAACATCCTGTGTTACTTTTATGAATCACCTCTTGACTTACTCCCTTTAATAAGGCCTCCGGATATCCTCTTGCTTTAATCATATTCATAATAAGGCTAACTTCGTCCAGAAAAGCTGTGTCTGAGCTGACCATTCTGGCCGCTCTCACTAGCTGTCCTTTAACTATAGACTTTTTCTGGAGGGGTGGATGTGCGCTACTGTATTCCAAATAGGAATTAGAAAATGTATTTTTCCTATGAATTATGTTGTATGAATTTTAATATATGGAATGTATACATGATTTGAGATTTCATATTATGCATTGTATTCAATAGAGTATATATGAATATATAAGTTTTTGTTAATTAACTTTTTTTCACATTTATATATTATAACTCGTTGCAAGGACACAAAACGCAGTTTATTACTTATAAGGTAGAAAAGTAGATTTTGCTTTAAGGTGTAATGAATTAATTAATACTCATTATCCAATTAATGACTTTGGATATATATGGCTGGGTTCTTTTTTAGTACTTGTATCCATTGTAAAGAGTTCTGATGAAGTCCCTTTTTAAGTTAAGGGAAAAAAGCGCTTAACCTGTGGATTTTTATTGTGAATACATTTTCTGCATCTACAGTGGTTGTGTTGTCGTACGTGGACTGGCTTTGCACTTCTGTGGTGGTTCTTCAGTTTTTGCAACAGTTTCCTTGGAGTTAGCTAGTATAAGCCAAATGATGTCTACAAAAAGTGTGAAGTGCCATGTGCTGATTAGTCTGAACACAGTCTAGGTGGTGTTCCAGGGTGCCCTCTAGACAAACCAATTGGAAAAAAGGGGGATAGGTGGGGGGGGGGCAGGTATATGGCAACATGGAAGAGAGGACATCTATGGTTATGGTTAGATTTTACACAACTATTCTATGTCCTTCTAATCCCATATTGCAGTATTCTTAGTGTGGGAGATTGCCACAGCTTAGGAAGAAGGATGGCTGGAGGTAGAGGTAGCCGATTCCAGAAAGCCCTGTAGGACTGCCAGAGCAAACCCTGCTCTGGCTCTGGAGATGTGGTCCAATTTATAGTGTCTGGTGAAGGTATGTATAGAGGACCAGGAGGCCACCTCCAGAATGAAGGCTGTGTCCAGGCCTTTGAATAAGGCTTTGGAGGATTCTACAGCCCTGGTAGAGTGAGCCCTAACTCCCTGAAATAGGTCCTTGCCATGGTAGGAGTAGCAGAAGTGGACAGTTTTCCCTGATCCAGCAGGAAATGGTTTGATTGGAGACTGCTATCCACTTTGAAATAGTCTGCTTTGAGATAGTCTCTTCTTCCGTGACGTCAGGTCGTCAGGGGTATAAAGCATGCAGCCGACGCCATTACATCGTTTTTTCTTGCCCCAGATGTCAGGTGCCCCCCTAATGAGAAGAGTACAGTTCTGTACACTTACCATAAATGTAGATGTTCGAGTGTATTCACTGTTGCAGTCATTACATTTGGGTAATCCTGCTGGCAGGTTGCCCTCAGTCGGCCTGAATTCCAAAGTCCTAGGTCCTGCGTCGGCTGCTGTCACCCATTCCCTGACGTCAGGTCATCAGGGGGTATAAAAGAAGCAGCAAACGCCATTTTCTTCAGTTTTTCTTGCCCCAGATGTCAGGTGCCCCCTGAAAGGGTAGCCAAAATTTATATATATATATATATATATATATATATATATATATATATATATATATATACATGCACCAATATAAACTTTACCTTCATCTACAAGCAAATACACCACATAGGTTGAATAAATCAGAGAAGGAAAGATAAGTTCCAGCAGAAAAAAGGGGGGATGGCGGGTGGGTAACCTGGACTGCAACAGTGAATACACTCGAACATCTACATTTATGGTAAGTGTACACAACTGTACTATGTTCACAACTGTACTATGTTCTTCGTGTTTCACTGTTGCAGTCATTACATTTGGGTAGAGTCCCAAAGCTATGGTTGGGAGGCTGGAGCTAAACAGCATTAGGAGCGACTATGAGGCCCTGCAGATCTGCAGTGGCAAAGCCTGCCCTGGATTTAGAGTAAAGTAGTAGATGATAGTGCTTTGTAAAGGTGTGCAATGAACTCCAAGTAGCAGCCTCTAAAATGTCTTTGGTTGGTACTCCCCTGAGAAAGGCTGCTGAAGTGGCTGCAGCTCTGGTTGAATGTGACCTAATGCCCTTAGGCACTGGCTTGCCATGGTGAAAATAGCAGAAACGAATGCAGTGGCCTATCCACTTTGAAATAGTCTGCTTTGAGATAGCCTTTCCCTGTGATCCTGCAGCATATGCAACTAGCAATTGCTCTGTCTTCCTGAAAACTTTGGTTCTGTCCAAGTAGAATCTAAGCTGTCTGTGTACGTCCATGGAATGCAGAATTCTCTCCCCCTTGATCTGTGGATTTGGATAAAAAGTTGGCAGATGAATAGTTTGGTTAAGAGTCATACTGGATACCACCTTAGGCATAAATGTTGGGTTTGTCCTCAGAGAAACCCTATCTGGATAAAACATGATAAAAGATTCCACAGCCATGAGTGCCTGTAGCTCTGAAACTCGTCTTGCAGAAGTTATTGCTAGGAGCAGAGCTGTTTTCCAAGATAAAAACTTTATATCAGCAGTAGCAGCTGGCTCAAAAGGAGGCAGGGTGAGTTCTTCCAAGACATAGTTGAGGTCCAAATGCAGGTATTGGTGATCTCCTTGGAGGCCTTACATTTTTGGCTCCTCTGAGGTACTGCTTTAATAAAGGATGAGAAAAGATTGGTGGCTCTGTATTGTAATGAAACAAAATGACAGAGGCATGAATTTTAATGGATGAAAAAGATAGGCCTTTGTCCAGCATCTCAGTTAAGTATTGCAAAATCTGAGGAATATTTGGTACAGCCGTATCAGTTCCTTGCGCATGGTTCCAAGCACAGAATCTCTTCCATTTTCCAGCATAAGATTTTCTAGTACTAGGCCTTCTGGCTTCCAAAATGACATCCATCACATTTACTGAGAGGTGTGCTTTGTATGATTACATTATCCGCCATACTGTCAGGTTTAAAGTCCTGAGTTGGCTGTGCAGGATCGGATTGTTTTGCTGGGATAGTAGATGGGGTATTTGAGACAAGTTCTTTAGAATTGGATACCAGTACTGGCGGGGCCAGTATGGGGCAATCAGTATCATCTTTGGCTTCTCCTGTCTGACCTTTAGGAGTATCTTGGGGAGAAAAGGCATATACTGATAGGTTTATCCAGTTGAAGGATAGAGCATCCGCTTTCCATGCTTGCTTGTGACAAATCCTTGTGCAGAATCTTTTTAGTTGGTAATTGTGAGGGGAGGCAAATAGATCTATGTCCGGGCATCCCCATTTCCTTGTTATCATGCTAAATACTTGTGGGTCCAACTTCCGCTTGTGGGGATCCATTAGGTTTCTGCTTAGTAGTCTGCCAGAGTATTTATCCTTCCTGGCAGGAATTGTACTTGCAGATGTACTTGGTAGGTCAGTGCTGTTTCACACATTCATGTATAGTCTGTAGAGGGGGTAAGAATGTGTGCCCCCCTGCTTATGTACCACATGACTGTAGTATTGACCGTCTTTATCAGTAGTTGTCCTGGATGAATTATGTCCTTGAAGGCTGTCAGGGCATTCTGAACAGCTAGCATCTCTCTTTGATTGATATGTAGATGCATTTGACTTATGGACCATGTGCCCTGAATACATCTTCCTGCCATATGCTCCCCCCAGGCATAATCTGATGCATCTGTTTGTCAATGTCTGCCTGGCTGTGGGTAAGGTGAATGGCTGTCCCCTGTCGAGGTGACAGGCTTTTGCCCACCATCAAAACTACTGTTGCAGGCAGGGAATGAGGGTAATTGTTGTTTCTAGGCTGTGGCAATGTTGAGTCCAAACACCTTTTAGATACCATTGAAGTTTCCTCATATGCAGTCTTGCATATGGAATTAGTAGTATGCAGGATGCCAGGAAGCCCAACGCCTGCAGAATTTCTCTTGCAGATAACTGGGTCTTTGTTGCCAACATTGTGAAATAAGTAGTCAGTTGTCTGTGCTTGTCTGGCATGAGATAAGCCATCTGGGCAGTTGTATTTAAGCTTGCACCCAGGAATATTTTCTCTTGAGAGGGTACAAGTTTTGATTTCTTTTCGTTTACTATGTACCCTAGACTTGTTAGTAATCTTTTTACAAACGCCAGATGCTGTAGTAGAATGTCGTTGTTCTCTGCTTGAATAAGGCAGTCGTCCAAGTAAGGATAGATTTGTATTCCTCTTTGTCTGCAATATGCAATTACTGGTGCCAGGCATTTTGTGAAGACCCTGGGCACAGTAGATAAGCCAAAGGGCAGTGCAGAGTATTGGTAGTGCATTGAGTCAGCTATACATCTGAGGTATCTTCTACATGATAGTCTGGAACATGCAGGTATGCCTCTTTTAGGTCTAAAGTCACAAGCCAAGCGTTCTTGCCTAGCATGGGCAGAAGCTGCTGCAGAGTTAACATTTTGAATTTTGGAATATCCAGGAATGTGTTGAGGATGGACATTGTCCAGTATTGGTCTCCAGGCTTTGTCCTTTCTGGGCACCAAGAATAGCCTTGAGTAAAATCCTTGTCCCTGCTCTTGTTGTGGTACTTGCTGAATGGCTCATGTTCATGAGAGATAAAACTTGTTTTTGAGCCTATGCCCATTGATCGTGTGGCAGGTCTGGCATTCCGAGTGGTCTTGGCAGGGTGTGAAAGTGAAACCTGTAACCATGAGACACGATATTTAGGACCCATTTGTCCTGGGTGACCATGTGCCAATTTTGTGAAAAAACTGCTAGTTTTCCCCCCAAAGGAGCTGCCAGAAGATAAGTGCTTGGTGCTGGCAGGGGAAAGTCATTGAAACTGTTTCCTGTATGGCTGTGATTTTTCCTCTCCACCTTTGGAGGTAGAAGCACCCCATTGTTTAGGCCTGTATGAGCCTTGGGGCTGTGATGTGCCTCTGGGGCGTCTGTATCTGCCTCTTTGTGGCCTGTCTGACACTGGAAAGGACCATTTCTTTGTAGGCCAGTTTCTGCTAAAATTTAGGAGGCTGTACCTGTAAGAAATCCTTTACTGTTTGCATAGATTTAGCTTTGTCCTCCATTTTCTTCAACACCTCTTCTGCTTTAACACCAAACAAAGTATCATGTTGTAAAGGAGCATCTAATAGTTTTGCTTTAACATGATCGGGCAGATTCTGTTCTTTTAACCAAGCATGCCTCCTAATAACAGAACCTGTAACTGCTGCCCTGCAGGAGGCCTCTAGAGAATCAAAACCACATTGCAAAGTATGCTTTCCTACTTGTTCAGCTGCATGCAATAAATCCTGCATTTCCTTGTTTTCTGCACATTCTGAATTTGCCAACATTTTCTGTTTAAGCAGTGACATGAGGTATTGCTGATACTTAAGCATATGAAACTGACAATTTAAAGCTCTTACAGCCGAGGTAGCGGAAGTATAAATCTTTTTCCCCATCTGTCCAGGACCCTTGAATCAGATGGGATAGGGTTTTTTGCAGCGGAAGCCTTGACCCCCTTGGGACCTTGAGAAATAGTTTCTGGGTCAGCAGTAGGGTTTTTGTAAAGAAATGTATGTGAATCAGGCACCCTGTAGTATCTGTATGGCTTAACAGGAGCTGGAGGTAAGGAGTCAGGAGACGGACCAGACTGAAAATACATCATCTACAATATCTAAAACAGGAGGAATAGCAAGAGGCCGGTGCTGAGGTAATAAAAGGAAGTCTCTGAGCCTTTTCTTGGATTCTGAGTAATCCTGGATCTCCCAGTGGAAATGCTCCCTCATGGTATGCAGGGTCTCCCCAAAAGAATAATCCTCAGGAGGAGAGGCTGAAGGGATACCTTCTTCAGCATCAGAATCCTCATAGGGAAGAAGGGAATACTCTTGTTCAGAAGAGGAATCAGAGGAAATGGAAACCTGATCACAAGATTCATATTCTATGTCTTGCCTAGGACTCTTATCAGGAGAGGGATGGGAACCCCTGATCAAAGTAATTAGGTCTTCGGCCATTTTAAGCATCTGTTTTTTAGGCATGGAGGCCTGTCCAGGAGAATGCTGTACTTGTTTCTTTGTCTTTAGAGGTGCTTTTGTCCTTGTCTTTGCTACTGAAGATGGTTTTACATACAACTGTGTAGGTCTGAAAACACCCTCAGAAGCAGATGCCTGCTCAGCGGCTCCGGACCCATCTGAGGGAATAGTTTCAGAGTGTCCAATACCTTGAGTATCTGTCGGCCTAGTCGGCTCCACGTGAGAGTCGGAAGCGGCCTGTGGCTCTGAGGTAGCGGGCCTCAGGGGCTGCGAAAGTGCCTCACTGAGAACCGGCGACAGGCCTAATAGAAGCCTCGTCTGTTCTGGATCTCGGATGCCTGTCCTTTTCTTTGCGCTTTTTATAAACTACGGTCGTCAACTGTTCCGACGGCATTATATAATTGAATCTTCTGCCAAAATAATGTAATGCAAAATCGTACAGACGCTTAATAGTGCGTTGGTTAAATCTAGCACAAAACCGACAACTAGCAACGTCGTGGTCAGGGCCTAGGCAAGGAATACAGTAAGAATGAAAATCCTTATGAGGTATTTTCTTCCCACAAGAAATACAATTATTAACTTTTTCCTGACATCGGTCTGGAGCAAGAAAAAAGTTTCCCCAATGGGGTACTTAGCTTTAATGAAGACTTCGGTTCTGAAATTCGAATTTGAAAATCTGAGGAGTCGGCCGACCGGCACTTGCGAACTGCTTTTGCTTCGGACACCGCGCGGCAAGAAAGACTGAAGAAAATGGCGTCAGCTGCATCTTTTATACCCCTGGCGCACTGACATCAGGGAATAGGCGACAGCAACCAACGCCAGACCTAGACTTTGGGACTCAGGCCGACTGCGGGTAGCCTGCCAGCAGGATAACCCAATGGTAATGACTGCAACAGTGAAACACGAACATCGTTGTGATCAGGGCCTAGGCAAGGAATACAGTAAGAATGAAGGTCCTTATGAAGTATTTGCTTTCCACAAGAAATACAATTATTTACTTTTTCTGACATTGGTCTGGAGCAAGAAAAAAGTTTCACCAATGGGATACATAGCTTTATTGAAGACTTCAGATCTGAAATTCGAACACGAAAATCTCAGGAGTCGGCCGACCGGCACTTGCAAACTGCTTCTGCTTCGGGACCGCGCAGCAAGAAAGACAGTAGAAAATGGCGTTGGCTGCTTCTTTTATACCCCCTGATGACCTGACATCAGGGAAAGGGCGACAGCAGCCGACGCAGGACCCAAGACTTTGGAATTCAGGCCGACTGAGGGCAACCTGCCAGCAGGATTACCCACATGTAATGACTGCAACAGTGAAACACGAAGAACATCAATTAAATCTAAAAACATACAAGGTTATACCTCCAACAAAAAAGCAAATGCATCAAAAAGCTTTTAAGCATAGTAAAGGAGAGAAGTATAGCCAAAAGTAGTCAGGGGGCTAGCGGGTAGGTAACCAAGACTGCAACAGTGAATACACTCTAACATCTACATTTATGGTAAGTATACACAACTGTACTATGTTCTTTGTGTTTCACTGTTGCAGTCATCACATTTGGGTAGATTCCCAAAGCTAAGAATGGGAGGAGGAAATTAGATAGCATTAGGGCCAGCTATAAGGCCCTGCAAGACTGCAGTGGCAAAGCCAGCTCTGGATTTAGAGAAAATTGGCAAATGATCGTGCTTGGTGAAAGTATGTACAGAAATCCAGGTAGCAGCTTCTAGGATGTCTTTGGTAGGGACACCTCTGAGAAAAGCTGTAGAGGTAGATGAGGTAGATGCAGCCTTGGTGGAGTGAGGTCTGATCCCCTGGGGGATAGGTTTTCCATGGTGCTTATAGCAGAAATGAATGCAATGGCCTATCCATTCAGAAATGGTTTGCTTTGAAATAGCCTTCCCCTCTGCCCCTGCAGCAAATGTCACCAGCAGTTGTTCAGATTTCCTTTGAGGTTTAGTCCTGTCCAAGTAAAAACTTAGTTGTCTGTGCACATCTAAGGAATGCAGTATCCATTCCCCTTTGTTCTGTAGACTGGGAAAGAAGGATGGCAAATGAAAGGACTGATTAAGAGCCACACTGGATAGCACCTTGGGCATGAAGGAGGGATTGGTCCTGAGGGACACCCTGTTCGCATGAAAGATGATGAAGGGCTCCACTACCATAAGGGCCTGTAATTCAGATACCCTTCTAGCTGAAGTGATTGCTAAAAGGAAAAATGTTTTCCAAGAAAGAAATTTTAAGTCTGCAGTAGCAGCTGGCTCGAAAGGAGGTAGAGCGAGTTTCTCCAAAACAAAGTTAAGGTCCCAGGCTGGGGTTGGAGCTCTCCTGAGTGGTCTCAAATATTTGGCCCCTCTGAGGAACTGCTTGAGCAGTGGATGAGAAGACGGGAGGGTTCTGCGTTATAATGAGCTGAAATGGCTGAGGCGTGGATTTTAATGGAGGAAAAAGACAGGCCCTTGTGAAGCATCTCAGTTAAGTATTGTAAAATCTGAGGTAAATTGGGCACTGCTGTGCTCATCCCTTGAGATTGGTTCCAGGCACAGAATCTTTTCCACTTTTCGGCACAAGATTTTCTAGTACTAGGCCTCCTTGCCTCTAAAATGATATCCATCACAGGTTTACTGAGGGATGGTAAAGGAGATTATGTAATTAGCCAGGCTGCAAGGTTCAGTGTTGGAAGCTGAGGGTGCAGAATATGGTTCTCCTGCTTAGACAACAGGGAAGGAGTCTGAGGCAGTTGCCATGGGGATAACAGTGACACACTGCGCAGGAGGGGGTACCAGTGTTGGCGCGGCCAGTCTGGAGCAATCAAAATCATCCTTGGTTTTTCCCGTTTGATTTTTAGTAGTACTTTGGAAAGCAGAGGCAGAGGGGGGGGAAGGCATAGACTGATAGGTTTTTCCAGCTGAAGGACAGAGCATCCACTTTCCATGCTTGTTTGTGGGGAGTCCTTGTGCAAAGTTTGTCCAACTGGTAGTTTTGGGGAGAGGCCAACAGGTCTATATCTGGGTTCCCCCATGTGCTTGTCAACATGTTGAAAATCCTTGGTTCCAGTTTCCACTCATTCGGGTTCATGAGGTTTCTGCTTAGTCTGTCAGCCAGTGTATTTAATTTTTCTGGCAGGAATTGAGCTTGTAGGTGCACTTGGTAGCTCAAGGCTGTGTTCCACAATGCCATGGCTAGTCTGCAGAGGAGGTAAGAATGTGCACCCCCCCCCTGCTTGTTTATGTACCACATAACAATGGTGTTGTCCGCCTTTACCATTAGTTGTCCTGGAAGAATGTGGTCCTTGAAGGCTGTCAAAGCATTTTGCACAGCTAACATTTCTTTTTGATTGATATGCAGGTGCATTTGACTTGTGTTCCATTTGCCCTGAATGCACTTCCCTACCAGGTGAGCCCCCCATGCATAGTCTGATGCGTCTGTTGTTGGGGTTTGGGTGGCAGGGGGTGGTGTGAAAGGTAGTCCCTTGTTTTGGTGGCAGGCCTCTGCCCACCAAAGGAACTCTAGGCGTAGGCAAGGTATGATACGAATTATTGCTTCTAGATCCTGAGAAAGTTGACACCATAGGCTTTTTTGATACAACTGTAGTTTCCTCATATGCAGTCTTGCATATGGAATTAGAAGAATGCAGGAGGCCATGAACCCCAAAGCTTGCAGTATTTGTCTTGCAGATAGCAGGGTTTTTGTGGCCACTTGTTTGAAGTAGGTTGTCAAATTAATTTGTTTCTCTGGCGTGAGGTAAGCCATCTGGGAAGTTGTATTCAAGCTTGCTCCCAGGAATATAATTTGTTGACAGGGTACCAGGTGTGATTTATTTTCATTTATGGTGTACCCCATATAAGTTACAACCTTTTGTACAAAGGCTAGATGATTCAAAAGTATGTCCTGGCTTTCTGCCTGAATTAGACAATCGTCCAGGTATGGGTATATTTGAATATTTCTTTGTCTGCAAAATGCAATAACTGGAGCTAGGCACTTTGTGAATACCCTGAGCACAGTAGATAAGCCAAAGGGCAGCGCAGAGAACTGATAGTGCGTGTAAGCCTGCTTTGAAGGGTAGGTATCTTCTGCAAGATTCCCTGATTGGGATGTGCAGGTGTGCTTCTTTTAAATCTAGTGTTGGCAACCAGGCATCTTTGCCTAGCATAGGAAGAAACTGGTGAAGAGTCAGCATCTTGAATTTTGGAATCTCCAAAAAGGTGTTTAGAGTAGACAGGTCCAGGATAGGACGCCATGAATTGTCTTTTCTGGGTACCAGGAAAAGTCTCGAGTAGAAACCTATCCCCCGTGCTTAAGAGAGAAAGTACTAGTTTTTGGGCCTCTGCCCACTGATTTGGGGGTAGGTCCGGCCACCCGTTTGGTGTTGGCAAAGTGTGGAATCTGTATCCCTGGGACACTATATTTAAAACCCATTTGTCCTGGGTAATGAGTTCCCAATTCTTTGCATGAAGAGCAATTTTTCCCAACAAAGGGGCAGTCAGTTGATAAGTGCTTGGAAATTTTAAAAGGAAGTCATTGAGACAGTTTATCATAGGGGGGAGTCTTATTATTCCCAGATTTGGAAGTGGAGGCCCCCCACTGCTTAGTTGTGTGTCCCCTAAACCTGGGATTTTTGCTGTGTCGGGGTTTGGCTTGAGAAGACCTGGAAGGGGCTGGAAAGAAGCAATTCTTAAAGGGCCAGTGCCTACTAAATCTAGGAGGCTGAACTTGTAAAAAATCTTTTAACAGTTTGCAAAGATTTAGCTTTCTCTTCCATCTTTTTAAGAACTTCCTCAGTCTTGTTGCCAAACAGATGGTCCTGATTTAAAGTAGCATCCAACAATTTAGCTTTAACATGATCAGGCAAAGATTACTCCTTAAGCCAAGCATGCCTTCTGAGCACAGACCCAATAACAGCAGCCCTGCAAGAGGCATCTAATGAATCAAAACCACATTGCAAAGTATGTTTTCCAACATGTTCAGCAGAATGCATTAAATCCTGTAATTCTTTATTTTCCACACAGTCAGGAATCAACATTATTTTCTGTTTAAGCCGTCCAGTAACATGTTGCTGATGCTTTAACATATGAAGCTGGCAGTTTAAAGCCCTAATGGCCAAGGTTGCAGAAGTGTAAACCTTCTTACCCCATCTAACCAGCGGCCTGGAGTCTGTATCAGAAAGAGTAGGATTTTTAGCAGCAGAAGCCTTAACACCCTTGGGCCACTGTGAAATAGTCTCTGGATCTGCAATAGGATTTTTAAAAAGGAACTTGTGGGACTCAGGGACCCTGTAGTATCTGTCAGATTTTCTGGGAGCAAGAGGCAGGGGAATCAGAGGCCAAACTAGATTCCGAAAAAGCATCAACAACAATATCTAGTACAGGAGGAATAGTTAAAGGCCTATGCTGAGGTAGAAGGAAATCCCTACGCCTCTTTTTTGAATCAGAAAAATCCTGGCTTTCCCAGTGGAAATGCTTCCTTAGAGTATGTAAGGTTTCCCCAAAAGAAAAATCCTCAGTTGGGGAAGGAGAGGGAATCGAGTCCTCTGCATCAGAATCTTAGTAGATAAGGGCAAATCCAGATCATCAGAAAAAACAGAATCCTGGTCAGAAGATACATAATCAACTTCATTCCTAGGCCTCTTAGAGGGGGGGGTTGGCTACCCCTAATTAGAGTTTTTAGATCTTCAGCCATTATCATCATTTTTTTAAGCATAGTGGCCTGGGCATCGGTTTTTTAGGCATGGTTCGAGATTTAGGCCCAAGTAAAAAAGGTGGTGTCGGTTTAATATGCAAGTCCGTAGGCCGGAGTACACCCTCAGAAGCCGGTGCCTGCACAGCGGCTCCGGACCCATCCAAGGTAGAGACATCTGCGGCTTCCATAGTTGAAGCATCTCGTGGCATACCAGACTCTGAATGGGTCTCAGTACAGGCCTGCGAATCAGAAGTAGCAGGTATCAGGGGCTGCAAAAGTGCCTCAGTGAGTACCGGCGAACTGGCGACTGGCTTAGGAGAAGAGTCATCGGCAGTTTTGGACCTGTCTTTATCTTTGCATTTTTTCAGAATCCTGGTAGTTGGATGGTTAACTGACAACATTTCTGGATAATTAAACCAAGAACCGAAATATTTAGAGGCGAAAATATACAGACGACGGATAGTGCGCTGATTAAATAAGGACAAAACCGACAGCAAGGTACGTCGTGGTCTGGGCCTAGGCAAGGAATACAGTACGAATGAAAATCTTTGAGGTATTTGCTTTCCACAAGTAATGCAATTATTAACTTTTACTGACATCGGTAAGGAGCAAGAAAGTTTCCCGGGGTACTTAGCTTTAGTTAAAGACTTCGGTTCTGAAACTCGAAAACGAAAATTTCATGAGTCGACTGACCGGCATCAACTGGCCTGTCCTTGGTTAGGAAGGCTTTGTCATCTGCTGCCGTTATGAACTTAATGGGCGTCCACAGAACTGGTTCCAATGATTCTGGACAGCTCCACTCCTTTCGACTTACTACCCCCCTAGCAGCGGGTCGAAGGGTGGAGACATCCAAGAGGTGGAGGGTCGGGAACCAAATGCGTCCAGGAACACAGACTCATCCTCAGAAAGGGAAAGGGACTTCCAGCCACCCCTCTGCTTGAGGATTTCCAGGATGACCGAGAATGAGACATCCTCAGAGGGGGACAGTGGGGACCCTTCTGAGTCCTCAAAGTCTGTATCTGATGTCAGAGACTCAGGAGAGTCCCACATGCTTTCTCTTAAATGTCCTCTTCCGAGGGACCTCCTCAGAGGGATGCTCTGGGGAGGTTTCGGAAGGTGGGGGGTCACCTAATGGAGCGTCCTGGGGCACTGGTTCCCTACACTTAGAATGAAGGGGTGGTGAGAGGGAAGACAATGGCTCCGTAGTAGCTGAAGCAGAGGTAGGAACTGTCTGAAAGACAACACACACTTGACCACCTCGAAGGCACCACATTCCCGGCACGAGAGGGTCCCTGGCTCCGAAGAGTCGAGAGACCTCTCAAGCACCAAGGGCAATGGTTCCGAGGCCAATGTGGGAGCCAAGCTCACCTGCGTTGAAGATCCAGAATGGAGAGTAGGGTCAGACAAGAGTCCAATGCCGGTCCCCCCCTCGGAGCCGAGGGAGTGTCTGCTCCCAGATCCCTTGATAGAAGGAGGTATCTAAGAGATAGGAGTGGATGTCAGAACAGAGACACCGGAGGTTTTCGGAACAGACGGTTCCACTACAATGACATCCATGCACTCCCCCTCCGAGCTCAGGTGATTCGAAGGAGGAATGGACAATCTTAGGGGTAGAGTAGTTGGCTCCACATCATATAGGCTGGTCTCGATAAAATTTTATTGAGAGCTGGTGTCTTGAGAAGCCTTGTCACCACCCTATCCACATAATCGTCTGAAAGCCTCCTGGATGATCGAGAGGAGTGGGAGGACGATCGGT
Organism: Protopterus annectens; assembly: GCF_019279795.1. NCBI lineage: Eukaryota > Metazoa > Chordata > Ceratodontiformes > Protopteridae > Protopterus > Protopterus annectens. The sequence goes on along the minus strand of NC_056734.1, from coordinate 551,614,285 downwards.
GACTGCCCACCACAGACTGTAGAAGCGCACACTGTGGAGTGGACCGCACCAGCTCCAAAGGAGGAGATCTAGTCCTTTTGTGACTCCTAGATGGTTCAGAGGATGTGGGTTTCCTCCGGGTGCTCCGGTTTCCTCCAACATCCCAAAGACATGCTGTAGGTGAATTGGACACTCTAAATTGGCCCTAGGTGTGAGTGTGTACCTTCTGTGGAAGGTTGGGTGCTGGGGCTGGCAACTCAACACCGTAAAACTCCACTGCCAATCATGACCGGACAGATTATCCGCTGTGGCGACCCCTAACTGGGAAAAAAGCTGAAAGAAGAAGAAGATGGTTCAGAGGACACTGACGGAACCGCAAGAGATATGGTCTTGTCGGGCCTGAGAGGTTTCAGATCCGACAAACTGGAAGATTTCTCTCTGTCTCGGTGGCTCCGAGGTCGGAACCGACGGAGATGTCGATTTGGAGGATTTCCCTGCTTTACTTGCCGGATTCCCTTCCAGTGTCAAAGGGCCCTTTCAGTAAGCCTCTCAGTATAAAGCTTATTTTTGCGCTCCTGCAGGACTCTGGCATTGAAAGCATGACAAATGGAACACGAGTCCTGCAGGTGCATGGCTCCCAGGCAATAAACACAACTCGTATGTCCATCAGTCAGGGACATTTTTTGGGAGCACGAATCACACTTCTTGAATCCAAAAGGTTTGGATTCTTTGGGAGCTTCTTTATTGAAAGCAGAAAAGTACAGTTTTGTACCTACCATAAATGTAGATGTCCGAACTGGATAGCATCTGCAGTCATAACAAGTGGGTTGTCCTGTCGTCAGGCAGCCCTTCAGTCGGCCAGATTCCAAAGTCCGGGTCCGGCTGATGTCGCCTCTGTTGGATAACGGCACCAGCCGACGCCATTTTCCTCAGTGTTTCTTGCCCCAGATGCCAGTAGCCCTCTTGCAGGCTAAAATTTGGATAGATGCCAATGTTTCCAAATAGATAGAGGTAAACACAACAATAAGCATGTATGTACATATATACAAACAAATACACCATAAAGACTCCCCAACAGCTAGCTATTAGAAGGGTAAACACCCTAGGAGTACCACAGAGGGAAGGAGGGAGGGTAATCCTGACTGCAGATGCTATCCAGTTCGGACATCTACATTTATGGTAGGTACAAAACTGTACTATGTCCTTCATGGATGCATCTGCAGTCATAACAATGGGTAGAATACCATAGCCAACTAGGGAGGAGGATAAAAGTAGATTATGGTGTGTTTAGGATCCCTTGCAGTACAGCAGTGGCAAACCCTGCTCGGGATCTGGAATATAGAGGCAAATTATAATGCTTGGCAAATGTATGCACGGAGGTCCAAGTAGCCTCAATAATGTCTTTGGTTGCCAAGAAGGCTGTGGTAGTGGCTGTTGCCCTTGTAGAATGAGGTCTTATGTTCTGTGGAATTGGTTTTCCATGGAAGGAGTAACAGAATCGTATGCAATTTCCTATCCATTTGGGGATTGTCTGTTTGGAAATAGCTTTTCCTTCCCTTCCTGTTGCATAGGCTACAAAAAGTTGGTCAGACTTTCTGCTATTTTTGTTCTGTCCAAGTAGTAGCGTAGCTGTCTATGTACATCCAAGGTATGCAGTATTCTTTCCCTCTGTTTTGTGGGTTGGGAAAGAATGTAGGTAGGTGGATTGCCTGGTTTAAAGACACTCTGGATACCACCTTGGGCATAAATGTAGGATTAGTCCTCATGGACACTCTATCTTGGTGGAAGATTAGGAAGGGTTGCACTGCCATTAAGGCCTGTAGTTCTGAAACCCTCCTTGCTGAAGTAATTGCCAGTAGGAAAGCAGTTTTCCATGACAGGTGTTGTAGGTCTGCTGTTGCTGCTGGTTCAAAGGGTGATAGTGTCAACTTTTCTAGCACAAAGTTTAAATCCCAAGCTGGTAATGGTGGTTTCCTTGGAGGTTTTACATTCTTGATTCCTCTGAGGAACTGCCTGAGCAAAGGGTGTGTAAAACAGGTGTATCAAAGCTGTATTCTGCTGAAATAGCTGATGCATGTATCTTGATGGAGGAGTAGGACAGGCCTGAATGAAGAAGTTCGCCAGATACTCCAGAATGTTAGGCATATCTATGTTTGACACATCTTTTCCTCTTCCCAGATGACAAACCTTTTCCATTTTCCAGCATAGTTCCTTCTTGTTGAAGGTCTGCGTGCTTCAAGAATAATGTCTTTAACTCTTTGGGAAAGTTCTGGAATAGCTGCTGTTATGTGATGTTCCATGCAGTCAGTTGCAAGGTTTTTAGGTTTGGGTGTATGATGCTGTAGTTGTTCTGCGTTAACATCAAAGGCATCAGGGGAATTGTCCACATATTGTTCGAGACATGCTCCTCAGTAGTGGGTACCAGTGTTGTCTTGGCCAGTTTGGAGCTATCAGGATTATCCTTGGACGTTCTTCCTTGATTTTCAGTAGTACCTTGTGTATCAAAGGAAGAGGTGGGAATGCATATGCTGTTAGGCCTTTCCAGTTGAAGGAGAGAATCCACTTTCCATGCTAATGGGTGGAATGTCCTTGTGCAGAATTTTTGAGCTGGTGATTGAGAGGTGATGCGAATAGGTCTATCTGTGGCATTCCCCATTTCTTTGAGATGGTCTTGAAGATGTCCGGGTGAAGCTTCCATTCGTGGGCATCCGTGGTTCTGCTTAATATGTCTGCTAGGGTATTGTCTTTCCCTGGTACAAATATTGCCTGTAACTGGATGTTGTAGCTGAGTGCCAGGGTCCACAGCTCCAAGGTCATTCTGCATAGGGGTATGAATGAGTGCCTCCCTGTTTGTTGATGTACCACATGACTGTGGTGTTGTCTGTCCTTATCATCAACTGGCCCTCTTTGAGAAATGGTTTGAACTTTTGGATAGCCAGTTTTACTGCCAGCATTTCTTTTAGGTTGATGTGCAGTTGAAGTTGATCCTGTGTCCACAATCCTTGCACGCATTTGTCCAGCATGTGGGCCCCCATCCTAGGTCTGAGGCGTCTGTTGTGATGGTCTGGCTTGCTTGACATCTGCGAAAGGGTAGGCCTGGGTTTGACTGGCATGCCTGAGCCCACCATAGGAACTCCTGTTTTAAGCATGGAATTAGTGGGATTTCTGTTTCTAGACTGTGTCTGTGTTGGGACCATAAATTCTTTAGGTACCACTGTAGTTTTCTCATATGTAGTCTGGCAAATGGAACCAAGATTATGCATGATGCCATGAAGCCCAAGGCCTGCAGTACTTTTCTTGCTGTTAACTTGTTCAGTTTTGTTAGTGCCAAGAAGTAAAGAGGAAGTTCTTTTGTTTTTCTGTAGTCAGGAATGCCATTTGTTGTACTGTGTCCAATTCCTCGCCCAAGAATGTCCTTGTTTGGGATGGTATCAGCCTTGACTTTTGTAAATTGACTGTGTATCCCAGTGCTTGTAGCAAGTAAATGACCCTTTGTAAATCTGTTGTCAGCTTGCTTTTGTTGTCGCCTTGTAGCAGGCAGTCGTCCAGGTATGGGTAAATTTGAATTCCCTGAAGTCTGCAATGGCGATTACTGATGCCAGGCATTTTGTGAATACTCTAGTAGATAAGCCAAAAGGCAATGCTGAGAATTGATAGTGCTCTGATCCTGCAAGAAATCTGAGGTATCTTCTGCAGATTGGTCGAATGGGGACGTGCAGGTATGCCTCCTTGAGATCTAGAGTTACCAGCCAAGACTCCTTGCCCAGCATGGGAAGAAGTTGCTGTAGGGTCAGCATTTTGAATTTTGGGACAATGATGTATGTATTTAAGGTGGACAGGTCGAGAATTGGTCTCCAACTTTTTCCTTTCTTGGAACTAGGAATAGTCTGGAGTAGAACCCTTTCCTTGCTCTGCTGTTGGCACTCTTTCCACAGCTCTCATGTTTGCTAACTCCATTATCTGAGCCTCTGTTTTTGATTTGGAGGTAGATTTGGCATTCCTCTTTTGACTGGTAAAGTGTGGAAGTGAAACCGTAACCTTGATCTATGGTTTGTAAAATCCACTTGTCCTTTGTTATGTAGTGCCAGTTCTTTGAAAATAAGGTTAACTTTCCGCCTAGAGGAGCTGCTATTTGTTCCCTGGTAGGCGGATTTAGGGTTAAGTCACTGTGGTTGTGTTGATGTAGTGGCAGTGGCTGTGTCTGTGCCTCTGTTGTTACCTTGCCACTGTCTTCCTCTGTAGGCACCTCCTCTGGATTGGTTTCTGCCTCTGGAACGTCTATTCCTGCCCCTTTGAAATTTTGTGGAGTCAGGAAAGGACCAATTTTGGCAGGCCAGTTCCTGCTAAACCTTGGGGTTGAACCTGCAAGAAATCTTTAACAGTTTGAACAGATTTTGCCTTTTCTTCCATTTTCTTCATAACCTGCTGGGCAGGTGTACCAAACAAACTTGTCTTGTCCATAGGAGCATCTAGCAACTTAGCTTTAACATGATCCGGTAAAGCTTGTTCCTTTAGCCATGCATGCCTTCTTATCACTGTGCCTGTCATGGCTGACCTAAATGAAGCCTCCAGTGCATCATAGCCACATTTTAAGGAATGGTTGCTAACCTGTTGTATGTTATTTACCATCTCTAATACATATTTCTTATCAAGAGATTCATCAGTGGTTAGTTTTTTAGTTAACTGATCAAGCATAAACTCTTGGTATTGTATCATGTGAAACTGACAGTTTAAAGCTCTAGCTGAGAGAGTAGCTGAAGTGTAGACCTTTTTACCCCATCTGTCTAATGACCTTGCTTCCCTTTCAGAAGGAATAGGGTTTTAGCTATGGTGGCTACTACTGCCTTGGGACCCTGGGATATAGTTTCTGGGTCTGCAAGTGGGCCTTGTAAAGGTGGTGATGAGTATCTGGCACCCTGTAAAATCTGTCTGGTTTGGCAGGGGCTGGGGGTAAAGAATCTGGAGCGGAGCAAACATCATTGAAAGCATCATCCACCACAGAGAGAACAGGAGGTATAGCTAAGGGCCTGTGCTGTGGGAGGTGCAGAAAAGTCCTAAGTCTTTTCTGGAGTCTGAAAAATCCTGTTGCTGCCATTGGAACTGTTCTCATGGCATGCAAGGTTTCCCCAAAGGAGAATTCTTCTGGTGGGGAAGCAGCTGGAATGGATTCTTCAGCATCAGAATCTTCAAAATTGGAGAAGGAGCCTCTGGCTGGTCAGTTATGTCTGATTCATCAGCAGAATCATCAGAGGACACTGGCTCGGGGCTCTGCCCTAGGTCTCTTCTCTGGGGCTGAGAGGCCCTGTCTGGGTGAGATTGAGATCCTCTAATTAAAGAAATTAAATCTTCTGCCAAAGTAAGCATTTGAGAACTAGAAGAGGGCCTGGATGTGGGGGTTTAACAGGCACTGTTTTAGTAGTCTTGGCTGCTTTAGCCCTGGCGAAGGCCTTAATGGACATGGCTGCTGGAGGCCTAGCAGTACCACGTGCTGGGGTAGAGACATCCAAGGGATGGTGTCTGATAAGTCAACCACCGTAGTGGGTAAAATTTCTGAGGTCGATTCAAGAGTTGTAGCAGGGGCCTCAGTTGTAGGAATAGGTTCAGCTGTACTTTGTTCAGTTTTCTCGGTTTCGCGAAACCGAGACACTGTTTGCTTGACCATGGTTTTATCTTTGCGTTTTGGTAGATTGGGTAGTCGGAGGATCCGACGGCATAATAAATCAGAACCGAAAAACTGTTCTGCAAACTCCGACCGGAACAGGCTGCTGGGCTGGGCCTAAACAAGGCAGACAGTAAGAGTGGAAATCTTTATGAGGTATTTGTTTCCCACAGTTTAAACAATTGTTAACTTTTTCTGACATCGGCTGAGGCAAGAAAGAGTTAGCTTTAGAAGTCTTGAAGTAATCTCTGGATCCGACCGACCGGCACTTCGCGAACAGCTTCTGCTTCGGCCCGCCGCAAGAAAGACTGAGGAAAATGGCCGGCTGATGCCTTTATACCAACAGAGATGACGTCGGGTGGAGTGCGACATCAGCGGACCCGGACTTTGGAATCCGGACGACTGAAGGGCTGCCTGACGACAGGACAACCCACTTGTTATGACTGCAGATGCATCCATGAAGGACATCAGCAATAAGCACAATACACTATAGTTATAATACACTAAAGTTATAGATATCAAGAAAAAGGAAATCTACAACTCTACAATAACCACGACAACATTATATCTAACTTTTTTTTTTTTTTTAAACAAGGAACGGAAGGCAACGGAAGGGGGAGAGCCACTAAGTTAAACGACAACTCTCCCAACCGAGGAGAGCCTCTAACTTAAACAGCTAACTCCTTAGCAGAAAAGGAGGAGGAGGGAATAAGGGGAAGACATCTAAGTGAAAACGGGCTAAGAGCAAGGGGGAATCCTCTAAGAAAAAACGGATATGAAAGGGGCGATAGGCCTAAAGGAAAAAACGATGGCCTAAACAACAACCAGAAACGGAGATAGGGATCCTAAACAAATTCTACTAATCTACGGAAAGATTTCCTGAAAAATATTAAGATTTTAGCACAGAGTATAACACAAAAAATCAAAAACTTAACCTGAGCCAGTATCCAGCAATCTCGAAGCTAGTGGCAAATGAGATCTGGGTAACTAGCACTGGGCATGATGGGATATGGTCTACCCTCGTGCCAGTGGAAGTTCTTGAGCTTTAGAATACAGCCGAATCGGAGCCGAAGATTGGCTCCAAACCCAACCAACAAGAAGGAAGGCGAGAAAGGGACAACATATCATCATCTGTTACACCCATCACTTAGGACCACTAAAGGGAGGACATTTGTATATCAGGCTGCTCATTCCCAATACTAAGAATGGCAAACATCACAGTTTTAACTTTTACTGTCCTGGTTCATGCTAAACAGTCTAACTACGTCTCAGCTTAATTTATTTGTTAAGTGTTATTTCTGTCAGTCTGTATGAATGAGGGTCCAATTAAGTACACTGCCCTGTGAATTTACAGCAGCAGATCTTCCTCTTGCAAACTGCAGCAGACTTGCCTCCACTTTCATAATGGTCACATTCTTAATTCTGAACACTAAGTATTTGGTTTCTTAATGTTTTAACCAGAAAGAAAAGAAAACTATTTAAATGTGGTTATGGGTTTGAACTTTTGTACTGAGCATTCAGTCCCCAGGATACTTTAATAAAAAAGCTGAAAAATGCTTCACAGCAAGTGAGGCACAGTATAGAAACACTGTTAAACACATAGGTTAGCTGTTCAAATGGAATGGCAAAGGTAGACTTTCCCCTAGCCAGTTAATAATTTGAATAAAATGGCATTCAACTCACTTTCCATTCTTCTTCCCAACTCCAAGACAATTTATCACCACTGCTGACAAGCACTTGACTACAAACCTCAAAAAGACATGGCAATCTTTTCACAATCTGTAAAGCCTATACAATCTGGATGGTCTTTACACAGTTATTCTTAGCGAGTCCAGCGCTGGGAAAAACAATCAAAGTAAAAAAAGACTGCAAAACGTATAGCATATAGAAAGTAAAAATCTTCAACTAAGGTAAGTACTTACAAAATCTTCCTCCACAAACTGAAGCTTTTCTTCCTTTTCTTCTTTCTTCTCTTCCTTAGTTTCAGTGGATGTTTTATCCTGAAAAGCTGTATTTTTCCGAGGATGGAAGTTGCCATTCCAATGCCGATGTCCAGAACTGCTGCTTCCACCACCATTCCCTCCTACACCATTTCCCCCATTACCACCTCCTGTTCCGCTGCCACCATTGCTGCCGCTGCTACTACTACCACTGCGCTGGTTCACAGGATCATGACGCTGACCATGCCATCCAGGGTTGTCTTTCCATCCCTGACTTGTAACAGTTCCAAGATGAACCCCTTTGGAAACTCCAGAGTCCACAGAATCATGACGGAGTAGAGAAGGTTGGTGCCATCCATCTTTAAAAAAAAAAAGGTGCCTACAGTAACTAAACAGGCTAAAAACAAACTACTGGTTAAATAACTCAGCAACTTCAAAGAATCCACAAAATTCATTTAAAATGAGTCACAACCAAAAACTGGGAATTGTTTTTCACCCTAAATCCTTGCATCACAAAGCTGGTTATTTCTGAAAATGTTGTACAATGTTGATGGTGGAGCTGTCAAAAGCAGGATTTTTCACCTACATGATGAATTTTATGGGTCTATGGGTCTAAACATACATAACGTACAGTAGTGAAAGTACACTTACCATAACAGATGCTTGAACGAAATCATAGTTGCAATATTAATGACATTTGGGAATTAGCCGCCATCAGATGACTGCCAAGGCAGCCTAACTTTCCAGAGCTTTACAAACATTTTGGCAAGGGCTGGTTCTTCCCTAGTGCAGAGGAACATGGCTGCATCTCAGATAAAAGGGGAATTCTGCTTATATTCTGCTGGTTTGTGTCAGTGAAGAAATGTGAGGTAGGTCCTGTGAAGACACTGTCCACTCTGTATTTAATTTGGCTAACAGAAAAACAGGAACATATCAGTAATAATTGCTACTAAAAATTCCAACAGGCAGCCCTTTCACAGTTCAGAACATAAACAAATGGGAGTAAATGACTCTTGGCTTTTTCACCCCCATCTACTAGACTGTACCCACACAATCAGGGAAAAAGTACAGTTTTGTACCTACCATAAATGTAGATGTCCGAACAGGATAGCATCTGCAGTCCTAACAAATGGGTTGTCCTGTCGTCAGGCAGCCCTTCGGTCGGCCGGATTCCAAAGTCTGGGTCTGGCCTCGGCTGGTGTCGCACTTCACCCGACATCATCTCTGCTGGTCTTCGGGTATAAAGGCATCAGCCGACGCCATTTTCCTCAGTGTTTCTTGCCCCAGATGCCAGTTGCCCTCTTGGAAAGCTAAATTTTGGGTAAAGCCAATGTTTCCAAAAAAGGTAGAAGGCAAACACAAAAAATAAGCATGTATGTACATATATACAAACAAATACACCATAAGAGATCCCCCCCCAGCTAGCTATTAGGAGGGTAAATACCCTAGGAGTACCACAGAGGGGAAGGAGGGTGGGTAATCCTGACTGCAGATGCTATCCTGTTCGGACATCTACATTTATGGTAGGTACAAAACTGTACTATGTCCTTCAAGGATGCATCTGCAGTCCTAACAAATGGGTAGAATACCATAGCCAAACTAGGGAGGAGGAAGAAGAATTATGGTGTAGTTAGGATCCCTTGCAAAACAGCAGTGGCAAACCCTGCTCGGGATCTAGAGTATAGAGGTAAGTTATAATGCTTGGAAAATGTATGCACGGAGGTCCAAGTAGCTGCCTCAATAATGTCCTTGGTAGCCACTCCTCGTAAGAAAGCTGTGGTAGTGGCTGTAGCCCTTGTAGAATGAGGTCTTATGTTCTGTGGAATTTGTTTTCCATGGTAGGAGTAACAGAATCTTATGCAATTTCCTATCCACTTGGAGATTGTCTGTTTGGAAATTGCTTTTCCTTCCCTTCCTGTTGCATAAGCTACTAGAAGCTGGTCAGTTCTTCTATTGCCCTTGGTTCTGTCCAGGTAGTAGCGCAACTGTCTATGTACATCCAAGGTATGCAGCAGTCTTTCCCCCCTGTTCTGTGGATTGGGAAAGAAGGTAGGTAGGTGGATTGCCTGGTTTAGAGACACTCTTTATACCACCTTAGGCATAAATGTAGGATTAGTTCTCATGGACACTATCTTGATGGAATATTAGGAAGGGTTGTACTGCCATTAAGGCCTGTAGTTCCGAAACCCTTCTTGCTGAAGTAATTGCCAGTAGGAAAGCAGTTTTCCAGGATAGGTGTTGAAGATCTGCTGTTGCTGCTGGTTCAAATGGAGGGAGTGTCAATTTTTCTAGCACGAAGTTCAAGTCCCATGCTGGTAATGGTGGTTTCCTAGGAGGTTTTACATTCTTGATTCCTCTGAGGAACTGCCTGAGTAGAGGATGTGAGAAGACAGGGGGATCGAAGCTGCATTCTGCAGAAATAGCTGATGCATGTACCTTGATGGAGGAATAGGACAGGCCTGTATGGAGAAGCTCTGCCAAATACTCCAGGATGTTGGCAATATCTATCTTTGACACATCTTTACCTCTTTCAGTACTCCAAATGACAAACCTTTTCCATTTTCCTGCATAGTTCCTTCTTGTTGAAGGTCTGCGGGCCTCAAGGATAATGTCTTTAACCCTTTGGGATAAATCTGGGTTAGTTGCTCTTATGTAATGTTCCAGGCAGCCAGTTGCAGAGTTTTCAAGTTTGGATGCATGATGTTGTAGTCGCTCTGAGTTAACATCAAAGGAATCAGGGTAGTGTCCACGCTTCCCGAGACATGCTCCTCAGTAATGGGTACCAATGTTGTCTTGGCCAATTTGGAGCTATCAGAATTATCCTTGGACGTTCCTCTTTGATTTTCAGTAGTACCTTGTGCATCAAAGGAAGAGGTGGAAATGCATATGCTGTCAGGCCTTTCCAACTGAAGGATAGAGAGTCCACCTTCCAAGCAAGTGGGTGGTATGTCCTTGTGCAGAATTTCTTGAGCTGGTGATTGAGTGGGGATGCGAATAGGTCTATTTGTGGCATTCCCCATTTCTTTGTGATGGCCTTGAAGATGTCCGGGTGTAGCATCCATTCGTGAGCATCCGAGGTAGTTCTGCTTAACATGTCTGCTAGGGTGTTTTCTTTTCCCGGTACAAATATTGCCTGTAACTGAATGTTGTAGCTCAGAGCCATATTCCATAGGTCCAGAGCCATTCGGCATAGGGGGTATGAATGAGTGCCTCCCTGTTTGTTGATGTACCACATGACTGTGGTGTTGTCTGTCCTCATCATTAATTGGCCTTCTTTGAGGAATGGTCTGAAATTCTGGATTGCTAGTTTTACTGCCAGCATTTCTTTTTGATTTATGTGCAGGTGTAGCTGATCTGGAGTCCATAATCCTTGAATGCATTTGTCCAGCATGTGGGCCCCCCAACCTAGGTCTGAGGCGTCCGTTGTGATGGTTTGGCTTGCTTGAATGTTGTGGAAGGGCAAACCTGGGTTTGACTGGCATGCTTGAGCCCACCATAGGAACTCTTGTTTCAGGCATGGGATTAGTGGTATTTCGGTTTCTAAGCTGTGCCTGTGTTGAGACCATAAATTCTTTAGGTACCACTGTAGCTTTCTCATATGCAGTCTGGCATGGGGGACCAGGATTATGCATGATGCCATGAAGCCCAAGGCCTGCAGTAGTTTCCTTGCTGTTAGTTTGTTCTGCTTTGTTAATGCCAAGAAGTAAAGAGGGAGTTGTTCTTGTTTTTCTGCAGTTAGGAATGCCATCTGTTTTACTGTATCCAATTCTGCACCCAAGAATGTTCTTGTTTGGGATGGTATCAGTCTTGACTATTTTAAATTGACTGTGTATCCCAGGGCTTGTAGTAAGCAAATGACTCTTTGTAAGTCTTGTGTCAGCTTGGTTTTGTTGTCCGCTTGTATCAGGCAGTCGTCCAGGTATGGATAAATTTGGATTCCCTGTATCCTGCAATGAGCGATTACTGATGCCAGGCATTTCGTGAATACTCTGGGCGCAGTAGATAAGCCAAAGGGCAATGCTGAGAATTGATAATGCTCTGATCCTGCAAGAAATCTGAGGTATCTTCTGCAATTTGGTCGTATGGGGACGTGCAGGTATGCCTCCTTGAGATCTAGAGTTACCAGCCAACACTCCTTGCCCAGCATGGGAAGAAGTTGCTGTAGGGTCAGCATTTTGAATTTTGGAACAATGATGAATGTGTTTAAAGCGGACAGGTCGAGAATAGGTCTCCAACCTTTCTCTTTTCTTGGTACTAGGAAGAGTCTGGAGTAAAATCCTTTGCCCTGTTCTGTAGGTGGTACCCTTTCCACAGCTCTCATCTTTGTTAATTGAGCTATCTGTTTTAGAGCTTCTGTTTTTTGATTTGGTGGTAGGTTTGGCATTCCTCTTTTTACAGGTAAGGTGTGGAAATGAAACCTGTAGCCTTGGTCTATAGTTTGCAAAATCCACTTGTCTCTTGTGATATAGTGCCAATTCTTTGAAAATAAGGCTAACTTTCCGCCTAAGGATGCTGCTATTTGTTCCCTGGTAGGCGGTGTCAGAGCCAAGTCACTGTGATTGTCCTGTTGCAGTGGCAGTGGTTGTGTCTGTGCCTCGCTGGTTATTGCCTTGCCACTGGCGTCCTCTGTAGGCACCTCCTCTGGATTGATTTCTGCCTCTGGAACGTCTATTCCTGCCTCTCTGAGATTTAGAGGAGTCTGGAAAGGACCAATTTTTGGAAGGCCAGTTCCTGCTAAACCTTGGGGCTGAACCTGTAAGAAATCTTTAACTGTTTGTACAGATTTTGCCTTTTCTTCCATTTTCTTCATTACTTGCTGGGCAGGAGAACCAAATAGACTGACCTTATCCATAGGAGCATCTAATAGCTTTGCTTTAACATGATCCGGCAAGACCTGTTCTTTCAACCATGCATGCCTTCTTATAACTGTGCCAGTCATGGCTGATCTAAATGAAGCCTCCAGTGCATCATAGCCACATTTTAAAGAATGGTTACTAACCTGCTGAATGTTATTCACCATTTCTAAAACATATTTCTTATCTAAGGAATCATCAGAGGACAGTTTCTTAGTTAACTGATCAAGCATAAACTTTTGGTATTGGATCATATGAAACTGACAGTTCAAAGCTCTAGCTGAGAGAGTAGCAGAGGTGTATACTTTTTTACCCCATCTCTCTAAGGACCTGGATTCCCTTTCAGAGGAGAGGGTTTTTCGCTGAGGTCGGCTACTGCCTTAGGCCCCTGGGAGATAGTCTCAGGATCTGCAAGGGGAGCCTTGTATAAGTGGTGATGAGTGTCCGGTACCCTGTAAAACCTATCGGGCTTGGCAGGGGCTGGAGGTAAAGTATCAGGAGCAGTGCAAACATCATTAAATGCATCATCCACAACAGGAAGAACTGGAGGTATAGCTAAGGGCCTATGTTGTGGTAAGTGTAGAAAGGTCCTAAGCCTTTTTCTTGAATCTGAGAAATCTTGTCCCTGCCATTGGAATTGCTCTCTCATGGCATGCAAGGTTTCCCCAAAGGAAAATTCCTCTGGTGGAGAGGCAGAAGGTATAGATTCTTCGGCATCGGAATCTTCATAAGTAGAAAAAGGAGCCTCTGGATGGTCTGTATTGTCTGAATCATCAGAAGAGTCATCTGAGGACACTGGCTCAGGGGGCTCTGCTCTAGGTCTCTTTTCTGGAGGTTGAGAGGCCCTGTCTGGGTGAGATTGGGATCCCCTTATTAAAGAGATGAGATCCTCTGCCAGAGTAAGCATTTGGGAACTGGAACTGGGCCTGTGAGAGGGGGCTTAACAGGCACAGACTTAGCAGTTTTGGCTGCTTTAGCCCTGGCAAAGGCCTTTATAGACATGGCTGCAGGAGGCCTAGCAGCACCACGTGCTGGGGTAGAGACATCCAAAGGGATGGTGTCCGATAATTCTAGAGGAACCACATTAGTAGGCAAAACTTCAGAGGCTGATTCAACTAGGGTAGCAGGAGCCTCGGTAGTAGTCATGGATTCGGCTGAAGATTGACCCGTTTGCTCGGTTTCGCCGAAACCGAGACACTCGCGGTTTGCTTAACCGTGGTTTCGGCCGAAACCGCGGACCGCGAGTGTCGGTCTTTTTCTTTGCGTTTCTTAACAATTTGCGAAGTCGGAGGATCCGCCGGCATAATGTACACAAAATCTGCGTCGAAAAACTGTTCAGCAAACTCCGACCGACGCCTAAGCGTTCGTCTGTTGAAAGAAGCACAGGCTAAACAGGCTGCTACGTCGTGGTCTGGGCCTAAACAAGGTAAGCAGTAAGAGTGGAAATCTTTATGAGGTATTTGTTTCCCACAAGTTAAACAGTTATTCACTTTTTCTGACATCGGCTGAGGCAAGAAAGAGTCCCCAACGGGTACTTAGCTTTTAGAAGTCTTGAGTAGTATTCGGTAGTAGTAATCTCTGGATCTGACCGACCGGCACTTGCGAACAGCTTCTGCTTGGCGCGCCGCAAGGAAGACTGAGGAAAATGGCGTCGGCTGATGCCTTTATACCCGAAGACCAGCAGAGATGACGTCGGGTGAAGTGCGACACCAGCCGAGGCCAGACCCAGACTTTGGAATCCGGCCGACCGAAGGGCTGCCTGACGACAGGACAACCCATTTGTTAAGACTGTAGATGCATCCTTGAAGGACATTGGAAACTTCCACACATCTAAACTGCTAGCAACTTCAACAGAGCCATAAAAAAGGCAGTTTAGATGCGAGAAGCTTCAGAGCTTTCTCGCCCCAAGAAGATAGGCCATAGCCCTGAAAGGAAAATGCCAGTAAAAGAGAAGTTATCTACTCACTATAACATTTCATCTGTGTTATCTACTTTCACTCTTCCTCAAAAGTTGGGTTCGGATCCGACTCTGGTGTTATTTTAGCTCATGGCCACTAAAAAGCTCTAAAGCTCCCCCCCTTACCCATAATGCACCAACCCTCAACATACCTCAGATATTTGCTGGTTGACAGAATGTAAGAAACAGTATCATAATATTCCTGATAGAAGCCATTTATCTGGAGCTAAAGATAAGGAAAGTACAGAGGTGTACACTTACCATAAATGTAGATGTTTGAGTGAATTCACTGATGCAGTCATTGCCTGTGGGTGAGCCCTGCTGTGGTAGCCCTCGGCTGGCCCAAATACCAGAGTCAATGTTTTTCTGCGTTGGCTGTTATCACCTTTAGACTGACGTCAGAGGTCATCAGTGCTATAAAGAAAGAGAGCTGACACCATTACATCAGTTTTACTTGCCCTAACCCGTCAGAAGCACAAGAAAATATGGTAAAGTGGTCCTGATGACTAAAAGCCACCGTGGGAAGCTTATGTTCCCCTAGGGAAAAAGGATACAAGGGAGGAGGAGGGAGGGAAAAGTACAGTTGTGTACACTTACCATAAATGTAGATGTTGAGTATTCACTGTTGCAGCAATCACATTTGGGTTACCTGCCTGCAGGTAAGCCCTCAGTCGGCCTGAAAACCAGAGTCTAGGATTCCTGCGTCGGATGCTGTCTCTTCTTCCATGACGTTAGGTCATCAGGGGTATAAAACATGCAGCCAATGCCATTACATCAGTTTTTCTTGCCCCAGATGTCAGGTGCCCCCACACTGCGAAGCAACTGCATGCTATGGTACCCCTCCAACAAAAAGCAAATACACCAGAAAACAAATACACCAAACGAGAAGGAAAGACAGAGGCAAGACAAGTCAGAGGGTTTGGAGGGAGGGTAACCAGGACTGCAACAGTGAATACACTAATGTCTACATTTATGGCAAGTGTACACAACTGTACTATGTTCTTTGTGTTTCACTGTTGCAGTCATCACATTTGGGTTGATTGCCAAAGCTGAGGAAATGGGTGGAGGCAGTCAAGGAAACTAGAGGCTGGCTAGGATGCCCTGCAAGACTGCAGAGGCAAACCTCGGCCTAGATTTGGAGAAGATACACAAGTGGTAATGTTTAGTGATGGAGACTCCTCTGAAGAAAGCTGCAGAGGTGGAGGCTGCTCTGATGGAGTGAGTCCTGACCTATTTGGGGGAGACTTTCCGTGTTGTTTGTAGCAAAAATGATGCAGTGTACTATCCATTTGGAGATGGTTTATTTGGAGATGGCTTTGCCCTCTGCCCCTGCAGCAAAGCTGGCCTGCAATTGATCACACTTTCTGAAGGATTCAGTCATGTCTAGATTGAATCTGAGCTGTCTGTGCACATCTAGAGTATGCAGGATCCTTTCGCCCTTGTTCTGTGGGTTAGGGGAAAAGGTGGGCACATGAATGGATTGGTTGAGAGCCACAATGGACACCACTTTGGGCAGGAAGGATGGGTTAGTCCTGAGGGATACCCTGTCAGCATGGAAGATGATGAAGGGTTCCACAGCCATGAGTGCTTGCAGCTCGGAGACCCTTCTGGCTGAAGTGATGGCCAAAAGGAAAGTAATCTTCCAAAGAGAAATTTTAGCTCTGCTGAAGAGGCAGGTTTGAAAGGGGAGAGGGTGAGTTTTTCCAACACAAAGTCCCAAGCTGGGGTTGGTGCTCTTCTGGGTGGCCTCAAATTGCTAACCCCTCTTAGGAACCGTTTGATCAGAGGGTGTGAGAAAAGGGGCTGCTCAGTGGGAAAATGGGCAGAGACAGCAGAGGCATGAATTTTAATAGAGAAAAAGGAGAGCCAATGTGTAGCAGGTCAGCTAAGTAATCCAAGATGAGAGGGAGGGAGAGCTGTGTCGTATTGGCTCCCTTAGCCTGACTCCAGGTGCAGAAACGTTTCCATTTGTCAGCATTAGACTTCCTAGTGCTAGGGTGTCTAACCTCACATATAACATCTAAAACCTGTTTGCTGAGGTTGGCAGATTGATGGGGGTTAGGGAATAAGCCAAGCTGCCAAATTGAGTATCTGCAATTGGAGATGCATGAATTCCCCTTCCCTCTGTGTCTGGAATCAGAGAGAGATGCCAAGGTGGCAGAGGGGACAGGCTGCACAGCAAAGGGTACACCAGTGCTGGCGAGACCAGTCTGGAGCTATATGAATTGTCCTTGGTTTTTCTTCCTTTATTTTAAGCAGTACCCTGGGGATGAGAGGTAGTGGAGGAAAGGCATAGACAGATTTACACAGGGGAAGAACAGGGCATCCACTTTCAAAGTCATGCAGTGATGTTCCCTGTTGCAAAACTTGCTGAGCTGAAGGCTGGTGTGGGAGGCAAAGAGATCGACCTTCGGGCTGTCCCATTTCTGAGTTATTAGGGCGAAGGTTCTTCTGTTGAGCTGCCACGGGTGTGGGTCCAGACGATTGCTGCTTAAGTGGTCCACCAGAGGAGTTGAGAGAACCCGGTATGAATTGTGCTAACAGGTGGAGTTGCATGGCAGAGGCTGTGTGTCAAAGGGTCATGGCCAGCCTGCATAGAGGTTAGGACTGAGTCCCTCCCTGCTTATTGATATACATCACAGTTGTGTCTGTTTTGATCAGGAGAGCCTATGGGGGAGTGAAAGGGCTTGAAAGCTATCAAGGCATGCTGGACAGCTATCATCTCTTTTTGGCTGATGTGCAGAATGATTTGCTGTGGGTTCCATTGGCCCTGTATGCACCTGCCGTCCAGGTGTGCATCCCAGGCATAATCTGATGCGTCTGTGGTGAGTGTCTGGGCAGCATGGGGTGGTGAGAAAGGTAGTCCTTTGTTAAGGGAGCATGTTGTTGCCCACCAAAGAAAATCCTTTCTGAGGCAGTGTATTATAGGTATAAGAGTCTCCAGGGTTTAGGTACCATTGAAGTTTCCTCATATGCAGTCTGGCATATGGAAGGAGTAGAATGCAAGATGCCATGCACCTCAGAGCTTGCAGGACTTCTTTGTAGATAGTTGGGGTCTGGTGGCTAGTTAAGATAAGTAGGCTATCAGGAAAGGTTGCTTTTCTGGTGTAAGGAATGCCTTCTGGGATGCTGTGTCCAGGCTTCCTCCCAAGAATATAATCCTTTGGGTGGGTACGTGTTTGGATTTCTTTTCAATGACTGTAAACCATACGGAGGCTAGTAGGGACTTTACAAAGCCTAGGTGCTTGAGCAGCTTTTCCTGGCTGTCTGCCTGAATTAGGCAGTCTAAGTATGGGTAAATCTGGATACTCCTTTGTCTGCAAAAGGCAATGGCCAGAGACAGACATTTTGTGAAAACTCTGGGAGCAGTACATAAGCCAAAGGGAAGCCCAAAGAATTGAAAGTGCTGAGATCCGCCCTGAAACAGAGATATTTCCTGCATGATTCCCTGATAGGAATGTGGAGGTAGGCTTCCTTTAGGTCTAGGGTGGCTAGCCAAGCATCCTTAGAGAGCATGGGTAGCAGCTGCTGGAAGGCGAACATTTTGAATTTTGGGATCACCAGGAAGGTGTTTAGAATGGATAGATTGAGGACGGGGCGCCAGGTGCCCTCTACTGGGTACCAGAAAAAGTCTGGAGTGGAAACCTTCGCCTTTCTGTTCTGCAGGAACGTGCTCTACTGCCTCATGGAGAGCAGGGAAAGGACTTGCTTTTGCGCCTCTGCCCACTGGTTTTGAGGTAGATCTGGGAACCCTTTTAGGGTTGGAAGGATGTGGAAAGAAAATCTGTATCCCTGGGACACTATGTTGAGAACCCAGCGGTCGCTGGTAATGGTGGCCCAGGTGTTTGCATGAAAGGGAAGTTTTCTTACTAGGGGTAAGTGGAGGTGAGCAGAGGGAGGGGGTGGGGGAGGAGAGTCACTGCAAGTTCTTACCATAAGGGGATGGGGCTTAGAACTCCCTGGTTTTGAAGTGGAGGTAGTCCACTGCTTAGATCTTTGCATTCCCTGTGGCTGCTGTCTGTGGGGTCTGGTTTCCCAGGGTCTGGGCTGAACTGACCTGGTGGGAGCAGAAAAGGACCAGTGTTTGGAGGGACAATGCCTGCTGAACCAGGGTGGCTGGACCTGTAAGAAATCCTAAACTGTCTGCATAGATTTTGCTTTTTCTTCCATCCTTTTTAAAACCTCTTCTGCCTTAGTGTCAAATAAGTTGTCTTTGTGCAAGGGGGCATCCAACAATTTAGATTTAACATGGTCTGGCAAATGCTGTTCCTTAAGCGATGCATGCCTTCTAAGCACAGAACCGGTGACTGCTGAAGCTTCTAGGGGAGTCACAACCACAGTGCAAGGTGTGTTTAGTTACTTGACTGCAGAATGCATTAACTCTTGTAAGTCTTTAGATTCTGCACAAGCAGGAAAGGAAGACATTTTTTTGTTTGAAGAGTTCCAGGGTATGTTGCTGAAATTTTAGCATATGGAATTGACAAGTTTAGTGCTCTGATAGCAAGAGTAGCTGAGGTGCATACTTTTTTACTCCATCTGTCCATTGCTCAGGAATCCCTATCTGAGGGGGTGGGATTCTTAGCAGAGATTGCTTTAATTCCTTTAGGCCCTTGAGAAATTACCTCCGGGTCAGCAGTAGGATTTTTGTGGCGAATATTTCCAACAGGTATCAGGTGTATCCATGGGAGCAAATTGTGCTCCCACCTATGCTGACATTATTTTGTCAGTATGGGAGAAAAAGTTTGTTTTTCATAGTGAATTTTCCAAATATTGGATTCACTATTCTAGGTTTTTGGATGACATCTGTATCTTTTGGATAGGACCCATTCATTGTGTAGATGAGTTTGTATCTTACCTAGATTCTACAACCACATTTTTGAAGTTTACATACAACATATCAGCAGATCAAGTTAATTATCTACATGTTACACTTTTATGAGGGAGCTTGTGGTTTCAGTTCATGTATTTATAGGAAGCCTTCCTTTTCTAACAGTTGTTTACATTACAACAGTTCACACCCTAAATTTCAAAAAAGGTCAATACTTAAGGATCAATATGTTAGAGTTTCATGCATGACATCAAATGATTCTCAATTTCAGGTTGAGTGCGACAAGCTGAGC
Organism: Protopterus annectens; assembly: GCF_019279795.1. Taxonomy (NCBI): domain Eukaryota; kingdom Metazoa; phylum Chordata; order Ceratodontiformes; family Protopteridae; genus Protopterus; species Protopterus annectens. Next base: position 551,594,777 of record NC_056734.1, on the reverse strand, counting down.
TCCCTCTTTTTAGATAGGGGATATCCCATTACCTTGATTAACACAGTCTGGGAAGAGGTAAAGCTAGCTAGGGGTACTAGATTTTGTCCCATTTTAGGGAAGAGCCGCACAAACAACCAAATTGGTTCCACTCACAGTCATTCCACTTCACTTGGTTTGAATCAAGTGTTTGTTACAGAATACAGTGAGGACGTGGGACATATTAGGAAAATTATTCAAAAGGAATTGAATTCATTTCAGAATTTTACAGACTTGAGTAATCTAAAAGGTTTAACATGCAAATTTGTATACAAGAGGGGTTTTAACATTAAGAGAGTTCTGGAACAAAATACTAGCCATGGACCCTCTAATAACCAAAGGAAAGGTACATTTCGTTGTGGACGCTGTTCTCAGTGTAAATATGTTATAAATCAGGAACACGTCTATTTGGAGAGTAGGAATAGGAAGATTTTGTCCCATTGTTTTTACAATTGCAATTCATTTGGAGTAGTCTACCTGGCTGTCTGCCGGTGTTGCCAAGCGTTTTATGTTGGCAAGACCGAAAGGCAGCTCAGGAGACGTATTTATGAACACTGTTATGACGTACAGAAGCAATGTAACACCAATGCACTTTATAGGCATACAATCTTATGTGAAGCTGCAGTTTTTACGTTTTTTGTTTTGGAAGGAGTTCCCAGGTGTATAAGGGGAGGACACTGGGCAGCACGCTTATCCCATAGGGAAACGTGCTGGCAGATCCTCTTGGAATCTAACAAACCTCCAGGTTTGAACGACTATTTCCATCATGCCTTACCTGAAACTTAAGGCAGATAAATTGTAAGGTGGAAGCTTGTTAACCTGATATAGTTTGGTTTATGTATTCAATAACAAATTTTTAAAAAAAATTTTTTTTAAATAATATATACAATTCAAATATGTGTATATTTCAACAGATATTTATTTTATTATTAATCATTCTTTATGAATATATATTTTTAAACTTTACTGACATTAAATATTGGCCATTTTGAATAATTTATATAATATACATTTTATATTTTTATTAACAATATTTGTTTTGTATTTTTGTATTATGGGAACATTATTATTAGTTCATTCGAACTATTATCATTAGCCTGAATTATTTGATTGCAAATGTGGGTATTTGTTTCAAGTAACAGTGTTTTCTGTACAACTTGTAATTTTTTCATTTTTATTTTTACCTACAGCTTTAAGAGTGCATTGTATACTTAAATAATTATTCAATTAATTAATTAACTTGTATATAAATTTAGGGGTATGCACTCAGTATTTTATCTGATGAAGTTGCATTGTCGACGAAAACGTGGTTTTTATATGTGGCGTTAAATAAAGCTGTTTTGGATTATCCTGTGGAGCCTTGTTGCTTTTGGACTTTATTCTTGGAGCTATTGCCCTGGTATTCACCTTTGAGCAACGTTGTACCTTATTGTGAGGTTGGGCTGTCGTACTTCCTGGTGGTTGTTCCTGGTCTGCTTGCTTGTTGCATCCTTTGGTGGTTTAGTTTTTCAGCTTTTTTCTTGGTTAAGCTTCTAGGGGAGTCACAACCACAGTGCAAGGTGTTGTTTAGTTACTTGACTGCAGAATGCATTAACTCTTGTAAGTCTTTAGATTCTGCACAAGCAGGAAAGGAAGACATTTTTTTGTTTGAGGAGTTCCAGGGTATGTTGCTGAAATTTTAGCATATGGAATTGACTAGTTTAGTGCTCTGATAGCAAGAGTAGCTGAGGTGCATACTTTTTTACTCCATCTGTCTATTGCTCAGGAATCCCTATCTGAGGGGGTGGGATTCTTAGCAGAGATTGCTTTAATTCCTTTAGGCCCTTGAGAAATTACCTCAGGGTCAGCAGTAGGATTTTTAAAAAGAAATGTGTGAGTCAGGGATTCTAATACCGGTCTGGTTTTCTGGGTGCAGGAGGGAGGGTGTCAGGAGTCTAGCTGGATTCCAGGAAAACATCCTCCACAACATCCAGGACTGGGAGGATGGCCAAGGATCTGTACTGTGGAAGAGCTAAGAATTCCCTGAGTATCCTTTTAGACTGAGGGCAGTCCTGACTTTCCCATTGGAAATGCTCCCTTAAGGTGTGAAGGGTTTCCCCAAAGGAAAAATCCTCTGGGAACAGGCTGAAGGAATGGAATTCTCATAAGCAGAGAGGGGTTGCATGTCTTCATACGCAGATGCATCAGTCATCGGACTCCTGTCCAGACAAAACTACAGGGGACAGATCTCTCTCAATTTTGGAAGGGGTATCTTAGCTTCCCCTGATCAGCATGACAAGGTCTTCTGCCATTTTAAGCATTTGAGACTGAGGCAAGGAAGCAGGTGCCTGACACTGGGTCATCTGTTTCTTAGGTGTGGTTCGTAACCTGGGCCTAAGAAACTCGGTAGATTTCGAAAGCACGGTAGTCGCGAAAGAAGTCAATTTGTGTTGAGAATCGGTAGTGTAAAGGACTTCCTTGGAAGATGGTGCCTGCTCAGCGGCTCTGGACCCATCCAAGGGAGAGACGACCGCAGGATCCTTAGCGGAGGAAGAATTCCGTGGCATACTGGACTCCGAAAGGGTCTCGGTAGCAGCCTGCGAATCCACAGAAACGGGCATTAGGTCCTGCAAAAGCTCCTCACTGAGGACTGAAGATGTGGCAACTAGCTTAACAGGAGCGCCACTGGTAGGTTTGGACCTGTGCGGTCTGTCTTTATCTTTACGTTTTTTTTTTTTTTTGGAAGATCTGCTGTTGGCTGGCTTACTGAAGCCATATCGGAATTCGAGGACTGTAAGCGAAAGTATCTCGATATTATAAGGGCCCGACGACGTACAATTCTAGAATTGAACAAAGCACAGAAGCGACAGTGGGGGACGTTGTGGTCTGAGCCTAAGAAACTGATGCAGTAAGAATGAAAGTCTCGGTGTGGTATTTGCTTTCCAGAGGCAAGACTACAGTTAACTTTTTCTGACATCGGTTAGTGCAAGAAAAAAGGAACTACAACGAGGTACTTAGCTTTAAAAGACTTCAGCTTCAATTCGGAAGATGAAACTCCGGTAGTGGCCGACTGGCACTTGTGTGAACTGCTTCTGCTTCGGGTTCCATGGCAAAAAGAGACTGATGTAATGGCGTTGGCTACCTTACACTACTGACAACCTGACGTCAGTCCTGAAACGACAGCAACTGACGCAGAAACACTAACCCTCTGATATTCGGGCCGGCCGAGGGCTACCCTGGCAGGGATAACACAAATGTGATGACTGCAACAGTGAAACACGAAGAACATAACTGAAAACCTAAAACATTGAAAACTCAGAACATTGAAAATGTGCTTCATAACACTGAAAACTACAATGCATATGTAAATAACATCCTCTCCACCTACAACACCTAACAAACACTTTCTACTATGTTTCTGCAGTGGGGCAAGCCTCCCTGCACCCACCATGTGGGGGGCTCTGCCCCCGACATTCCTTGTAAATTAAATATACCAACTCCAAGAAACAGTGAGGCTAGGAAATTAACTTTTTTCCACTGTAGTGCAATCTTGGAATTGGTATATTTAGTTTACGGGGGGTGGGGGAGCAGAGCCCCCCACATGGGAGTGCAGAGGGGCTTGCCCCCCTGAAAAAACATAGTAGAAAGTGTGTTTTCCAGTTAGGTGGTGGGGATCTTATTTACTTGTACAACATAGTTTTCAATGTTATGAAGCATACTTTCAATGTTCTGAGTTTGCAATGTTTTGAATTTTCAATGTTATGAAATTCAACATTATGAAATTTCAATATTATGAAGTAGACCCATATATATATATATATATATATATATATATATATATATATATATATACACACACACACACACACACACACACACGTATTATATATATATATACAAATGTATTTATTTATACGAATGTATCTTCATTAACCACAGGCTCAAACCTAGGAACCACGCCCCCCCCCCCCAAAAAAAAAAAAAAAAACAATTCTCTCCAGGTCTTCTAAAGTGCCAGGAAGGGGGATGGCATGATGGGAAGGAATGAAAGACGACAACACAGATACCTAGTTATGGTAAGCACATAACTAATAAATCTGATGTCTCTTACACTTCCTCACGAATGGGTAGAGTACCCAGCTATGCAACTCCTGGGTTGTCTTAAGGAAGGCTATGCCAGCCAAGCCAAATGAAGCCCTGCTCTGGGAAACAAAGATCTAATTTATAATGGGATACAAAAGTACAGTTTTGTACCTACCATAAATGTAGATGTCCGATAGACATGCAACTGCAGTCATAACATATGTGTTGTCCTGCCTCAGGCAGCCCTTGGTCGGCCGGATTCCAAAGTCTGGGTCTGACGTCGGCTGATGTCGCCTTTCTCTCCGACGTCAGAGCGGCTGGAGTACATAAGCATCAGCCGACGCCATTTTCTTCAGTGTTTCTTGCCCCAGATGCGAGGTGCCCTCCAAGGAAGGCTGTAATCAAATTTGGAAGACAAAAACAGGATTCCAGAAAAATAAATGAGCAATAAAACAAATTCACCATAACAGATAACCCCAGCTAAGAGAAACAGGGATAGGAGTGGACCCTAGGCATAGAGGGGTATGGAGGGAGGGAAAATCCGACTGCAGTTGCATGTCTATCGGACATCTACATTTATGGTAGGTACAAAACTGTACTATGTCCTTCAAGAATGCAACTGCAGTCATAACATATGGGTAGAATACCATAGCTTAGCTGGGGGAGGAGGAATGCTCTAGGAAAAAGATGGTGTGGCAATTAAACCCTGCAGGACTGCTGAAGCAAAGCCTGCTCTGGATCTGGAGTATAGAGGGAGATTGTAGTGTTTGGAGAATGTATGCACGGAGCTCCATGTAGCAGCTTCTAGAATGTCCTTAGTAGGCACCCCTCTTAAGAATGCTGTAGAGGTGGCTGTAGCTCTGGTGGAATGTGGTCTGACATTGGCTGGAACAGTCTTTCCATGAAAGGAATAACAGAATCTGATGCAATGTCCAATCCATTTTGAAATAGTCTGTTTTGAAATTGCTTTTCCTTGGACTGCAGGGGCGTAAGCTACAAAAAGTTGTTCAGACTTCCTACTGGCCTTGGTTCTGTCCAGGTAATATCGAAGTTGTCTGTGAATGTCCAAGGTATGTAACAGTCTTTCCCCCTTATTCTCAGGATTGGGGAAGAAAGCAGGCAGATGAATAGCTTGATTTAAAGAAACCCTAGATACCACCTTTGGCATAAAAGTAGGGTTGGTCCTTAATGAAACCCTGTCTCTGTGAAAAATTATGAACGGTGGTATTACCATTAGGGCCTGTAGTTCCGAAACCCTTCTTGCTGAGGTAATTGCCAACAGGAAAGCTGTCTTCCATGAGAGAAACTGCAAGTCAACTGTAGCTGCTGGCTCAAATGGAGGTAGAGTCAGTTTTTCTTGGACAAAATTGAGGTCCCAGGCTGGCACTGGGGCCTTTCTTGGTGGCTTAATGTTCTTGATTCCCCTGAGGAATTGCCTTAGCAAAGGGTGTGAAAAGACAGGAGGATCAGTGTTATATCTAGCTGAAATAGCTGATGCATGTATCTTTATGGAAGAATATGAGAGGCCGTTCTTTAGGATATCTGCCAAATATTCCAAGATGAGTGGGATGTTCAACAATGATGCATCATGTCCCTTGCTGGTATTCCAATTGCTGAATCTCTTCCATTTTGCTAAGTAAACCTTTCTGGTGGATGGTCTTCGAGCCTCTGTTAGTATCCGCTGAACTTCCGTGGAGAGAGATAGGTTGAGGTTACTTATGGGATCTCCCAGGCTGTTAGCTGCAGTGTCTGAAGGTTTGGATGCACTGTTTTGAAATTGTGTTGAGTCAAAAGTAGAGGCCAATGGGGAAGGGCCCACCTCCTGGTGTGACATATGCTCCGTAGTAGTGGGTACCAGTGTTGTCTTGGCCAGTCCGGAGCTATTATGATTCCCTTGGGTCTCTCTGCTTTGATCTTTAGTAATACTGAGGTCATCATTGGCAGAGGTGGGAATGCATAGATTGTTAGGAAGTTCCAGTTGAATGAGAGAGCATCTATTTTCCAAGCTTTTGGATGGTATCTCCTTGTGCAGAATTTTTGTAGATGATGGTTGAGGTGAGAGGCAAATAGGTCTACTTCTGGCCTGCCCCATGTCGAAGTGAGTTGTGTGAAGATCTTCGGATGTAACCTCCACTCGTGTGGATCTGTGAAATTCCTGCTTAGGCTGTCCGCCAACACATTGTCTTTGCCTGGAACAAACTGGGATTGTAACTGGATGTTTAGGCTCAGTGATTTTTCCCAAAGATGCATTGTCAGTCTGCAAAGGGGGTAAGAGTGGGTGCCCCCTTGCTTGTTTATATACCACATCCGTATCAGTAAATGGCCTTGCTGAAGTTGGTGTTGAAAGGCCTCGATGACATGCATTACTGCCAGCATTTCCTTTTGGTTTATATGCAGATGTGTTTCCTTTGGAGACCATTGTCCTTGTATACACCTGCCTTCCATGTGCACCCCCCATCCAAGATCTGAGGCGTCTGTGGGCATGGTCTGTGTTATCTGTGGTTTTTTGAATGACATACCTGTGTTTGCCTGGCTCACCGAGGCCCACCATAGGAATTCCTTTTGTAGGCATGGAATGAGCGGTATGGTTGTCTCCAAGTTGTTGCTGTGCTGAGACCAAATGCTTTTTAGGTACCATTGAAGCTTTCTCATGTGTAGTCTTGCTAATGGAACCAGGAGAATGCAGGATGCCATGTAACCCAGGGCCTGTAGGAATCTCCATGCAGTCATCTGGGTGAGTTTTGCTAAACCTTTGAAGTAATGAGTTAACTTCTCTTGCTTGTCTTCTGTCAGGTAAGCCATTTGAGAGGCTGTGTCTAATTTGGCTCCTAAGAAGATTATTTGCTGGGATGGCTGCAGTCTTGACTTTTGGAAGTTGACTGTGTATCCCAGAGCTTGAAGTAATCTTATGACATAGTCCAAGTTTTTTGTCAACATCAATTTGTCGTCCGCTTGTATGAGGCAGTCGTCCAGGTACGGTTAATTTGTATCCCCTGGAGCCTGCAATGAGCAATTACCGAAGCCAGGCATTTTGTGAATACTCTGGGCGCAGTAGATAAGCCAAATGGCAATGCTGAGAATTGATAATGCTCTGGCCCTGCAAGAAATCTGAGGTATCTTCTGCAGCTGTGTCTGATAGGGACATGCAGGTATGCCTCCTTGAGGTCCAGAGTAATCAGCCAAGACCCCTTGCCCAGCATGGGAAGGAGTTGCTGTAGAGTCAGCATTTTGAACTTTGGTACTATGAGAAAGGTGTTTAATGCGGACAAATCCAGTATTGGTCTCCATTGAGATTCTTTTCTTGGAACAAGGAACAGTCTTGAGTAAAATCCCTGGCCTTGCTCTTGTTGTGGAACTCTTTCTATTGCTTTCATCAGAGTCAGCAGAGAGATTTGCTTGATAGCCTCTGCCCTCTGGTTTGGTGGTAGGTTTGGCATGCCTTGTTTTCTTGGCAAGGTATGAAAATGGAACCTGTAGCCTCGGTCTATAATGTCCAAAATCCATTTGTCCTTTGTGAGTCTGTGCCAATTTTCTGCAAACAGAGATAATTTCCCGCCCAAGGGAGCTTCTATTTGTTCCCTGGTAGGCGGAAGTAGAGGAAAGTCATTGAGATTGTGGCTGTGGGGCAGGTGAAACCCCTGCGTCGCTTCTTTGGTTTCCTGGCTGCCATTGTCGTCCCCTGTAAGGACCTCTGTATTGGCCTCTTCCACGGCCACGTCTGTTTTTACCCCTTTGAAACTTTTCTGGATTAGGAAAGGACCAGTTTTTGAAGGCCAATTCCTACTGAATCTGGGGGGTTGAACCTGGAGGAAATCTTTCACCGTCTGAACTGATTTTGCTTTTTCCTCGATGGTCTTTAACACATCCTTAGCATTAGCACCAAAAAGCTTGTTCTTTTCCAAAGGTGCATCCAGAAGTTTTGCCTTCACATGATCTGGTAGAGGTTGATCTTTTAACCATGCATGTCTATGAATGACTGCCCCTGTCATAGCTGCCCTACATGAAGCTTCCAGTGCATCATATCCACACTGTAGGAAGTGATTGCTTACTTGCTGAGTATTATGTACAGCTTCCTGCAAAGCCTTCCTGTCTAAAGGATCAGGAGTGGCCAATGTTTTTTGTAAATCTTCTAACAGGAAATCCTGATATTGTAACATATGAAAAAGGCAATTCAAAGCTCTCATAGATAAGGTAGTGGAAGTGTAAACCTTTTTGCCCCATCTCTCTAATGACCTAGCTTCCCTGTTGGAGGGCAATGGATTTTAGAGGTGGAAGCTGAAACTCCTTTAGGCCCCTGTGAAATAGTTTCCAAATCAGCAGTATGGGCCCTGAATAAATGGGAATGTGTTTCTGGAACCCTGTAATACCTTTCTGGCTTGGCTGGAGCAGGAGGAAGAGAGTCAGGGGTAACACTAGAGTCAGAATATAAATCATCCAAAACATCAAGTACAGGAGGAACAGCTAAGGGCCTGTGCTGGGGCTTCTTAAGGAAAGTCCGAGAAGTTTTCTGGAATCAGAATATTCCTGGCCTTGCCACTTGAAATGTTCCCTCATGGTATGCAGAACTTCCCCAAAAGAAATATCCTCAGGAGGGGAGGCCGAGGGGATGGAATCCTCTACATCCAAGTCCTCATAGGTCTGGAAGAGCTCTTCCTCGCTATCAGAGTGGACAGAGCCCTCAGAATCTTCATCTGACGGAATAGGGTCAGGGGGTACAACCCGGGGCCTTTTATCAGAAGGAGGCTGGGATCCTCTATCAGGATGGGCCTGTGAACCGCTAATCATAGAAATTAAATCAGCAGCCATAGACATAATTTGTGTCTCTGGAGTAGGCTGAGGTAAGGTTTTAGTAGTAAGACGTTTTGTTTTGCTGGCTGCCTTATCCCTAGTGTAGGCCTTAATAGACATGGCCATAGGAGGCCTGGCAGCTCCACGTGCAGGAGTGACCTTGTCTACAGCAATGGTCTCGGGCATTTCCTCGGTTTCAGTATCCGGAGGAAAATCAATAACTGGCGTCGGAGTGATATCCGGAATCGGAGTCGTCGGTAATGCAGTGTCTTCGGTTCGGAGTGGTGGAGAAACCGTCTCAGAGGGAACCGGAGCACTCGCGATAGGTTTTGGCATGGAGTCGGTGGTAGACGCGGGCCAAGGATGTCGGTCCCGGTCTTTTCGTTTCTTGGGAGTTTGCGATGTCGGAAGTTCCGACGGCATTGTGTAAGCAAATTATTCGCCGAAAAAATCTTCAACGAACTCCGCCCGGCGCCTGAGTGTGCGCTTGTTGAAGCGAGCACAGGCTACACAGGCCGAGACATCGTGGTCTGGGCCAAGGCAAGGAAGACAGTAAGAGTGGAAATCCTTATGAGGTATTTGTTTACCACAAGACAATTGTTAACTTTTTCAGTAATTTCTGACATTGGCTGAGGCAAGAAAAGGTCCCCAACGGGGTACTTAGCTTTTTTGATGACTTCGGAATCGAAGAATACAGGAGCTGACCGACCGGCACTTGCAAACTGCTTCTGCTTCGGGCACCGCACGGCAAGAAAGACTGAAGAAAATGGCGTTGGCTGATGCTTATGTACTCCAGCCGCTCTGACGTCGGAGAGAAATGCGACATCAGCCGACGTCGGACCCAGACTTTGGAATCCGGCCGACTGAGGGCTGCCTGAGGCAGGACAACCCATATGTTATGACTGCAGTTGCATTCTTGAAGGACATCGTGTGAGCCTTAGACCAAGTGGCTGCAGCACAGATATCCAATGAGGCCCTGGAAGAAAAGGCAGATGTGGTGGACATAGACCTGGTGGAGTGGGCCTTAGGAGGACAAGGTAGCTGCAAACTATTTTTGTTACAAATGAAGGTGATACAATCTGTAATCCACTTGGCGAGAGTAAATTTTGAAACTGTCTGACCTAGATGGCTAGCAGAGAAGGAAACAAATAACTAGTCTGACTTTCTAAAGGATTTAGTCTTGTGCACATAAAAATGTAACCGTCTGTGAACATTTAACAAATGCAACAATTGTTCTTCATCATTAGATAAAATTAGGGAATAAGACTGGTAAGTTGGACAGCCTGGGTAAGACTGGCCTCGGTAGCCACTTTGGGCATAAAGGAAGGATTTGTACAAAGGGACACACTATCCTTGTGGAAAATTATGTAAGGCGGCTTAGAAAATAAGGCCTGAATTTCAGATATTTTCTTAGCTGAGGTAATGGCAATGAAAAGAACAGTTTTCCATGAAAGAAACTTTAGGTCGCAGTCACCTGCTGATTCAAATGGTTTTTGAATTAAGCTCTGCAAAACCACAGTGAGATCCCATGGTGGAGATGGATCATTTACTTCACCGGAGGCCTGAGGAAAAAGACCCCTTTCAAGAAGGCCTTGCACAGTTTGGAAGCTAAAGGGCACTTGAGAACTCTGCCAGAATGAAAATTAGAGACAGCTGCTAATTGTAGTTTGAAGGTAGAGAAGTTAGCTCCTTCTTTAGGTACCATTGAAGCTTTCTCATGTGTAGTCTTGCTAATGGAACCAGGAGAATGCAGGATGCCATGTAACCCAGGGCCTGTAGGAATCTCCTTGCAGTCATCTGGGTGAGTTTTGCTAAACCTTTGAAGTAATGAGTTAACTTCTCTTGCTTGTCTTCTGTCAGGTAAGCCATTTGAGAGGCTGTGTCTAATTTGGCTCCTAAGAAGATTATTTGCTGGGATGGCTGCAGTCTTGACTTTTGGAAGTTGACTGTGTATCCCAGAGCTTGAAGTAATCTTATGACATAGTCCAAGTTTTTTGTCAACATCAATTTGTCGTCCGCTTGTATGAGGCAGTCGTCCAGGTACGGTTAATTTGTATCCCCTGGAGCCTGCAATGAGCAATTACCGAAGCCAGGCATTTTGTGAATACTCTGGGCAGTAGATAAGCCAAATGGCAATGCTGAGAATTGATAATGCTCTGGCCCTGCAAGAAATCGGAGGTATCTTCTGCAGCTGTGTCTGATGGGGACATGCAGGTATGCCTCCTTGAGGTCCAGAGTAATCAGCCAAGACCCCTTGCCCAGCATGGGAAGGAGTTGCTGTAGAGTCAGCATTTTGAACTTTGGTACTATGAGAAAGGTGTTTAATGCGGACAAATCCAGTATTGGTCTCCATTGAGATTCTTTTCTTGGAACAAGGAACAGTCTTGAGTAAAACCCCTGGCCTTGTTCTTGTTGTGGAACTCTTTCTATTGCTTTCATCCGAGTCAGCAGAGAGATTTGCTTGATAGCCTCTGCCCTCTGGTTTGGTGGTAGGTTTGGCATGCCTTGTTTTCTTGGCAAGGTATGAAAATGGAACCTGTAGCCTCGGTCTATAATGTCCAAAATCCATTTGTCCTTTGTGAGTCTGTGCCAATTTTCTGCAAACAGAGATAATTTCCCAAGGGAGCTTCTATTTGTTCCCTGGTAGGCGAAGTAGAGGAAAGTCATTGAGATTGTGGCTGTGGGGCAGGTGAAACCCTCGTCGCTTCTTTGGTTTCCTGGCTGCCATTGTCGTCCCCTGTAAGGACCTCTGTATTGGCCTCTTCCACGCCACGTCTGTTTTACCCCTTTGAAACTTTTCTGGATTAGGAAAGGACCAGTTTTTGAAGGCCAATTCCTACTGAATCTGGGGTTGAACCTGGAGGAAATCTTTCACCGTCTGAACTGATTTTGCTTTTTCCTCGATGGTCTTTAACACATCCTTAGCATTAGCACCAAAAAGCTTGTTCTTTTCCAAAGGTGCATCCAGAAGTTTTGCCTTCACATGATCTGGTAGAGGTTGATCTTTTAACCATGCATGTCTACGAATGACTGCCCTGTCATAGCTGCCCTACATGAAGCTTCCAGTGCATCATATCCACACTGTAGGAAGTGATTGCTTACTTGCTGAGTATTATGTACAGCTTCCTGCAAAGCCTTCCTGTCTAAAGGATCAGGAGTGGCCAATGTTTTTTGTAAATCTTCTAACAGGAAATCCTGATATTGTAACATATGAAAAAGGCAATTCAAAGCTCTCATAGATAAGGTAGTGGAAGTGTAAACCTTTTTGCCCCATCTCTCTAATGGCCTAGCTTCCCTGTTGGAGGGCAATGGATTTTTAGAGGTGGAAGCTGAAACTCCTTTAGGCCCCTGTGAAATAGTTTCCAAATCAGCAGTATGGGCCCTGAATAAATGGGAATGTGTTTCTGGAACCCTGTAATACCTTTCTGGCTTGGCTGGAGCAGGAGGAAGAGAGTCAGGGGTAACACTAGAGTCAGAATATAAATCATCCAAAACATCAAGTACAGGAGGAACAGCTAAGGGCCTGTGCTGGGGCTTCTTAAGGAAAGTCCGAAGGCGTTTTCTGGAATCAGAATATTCCTGGCCTTGCCACTTGAAATGTTCCCTCATGGTATGCAGAACTTCCCCAAAAGAAATATCCTCAGGAGGGGAGGCCGAGGGGATGGAATCCTCTACATCCAAGTCCTCATAGGTCTGGAAGAGCTCTTCCTCGCTATCAGAGTGGACAGAGCCCTCAGAATCTTCATCTGACGGAATAGGGTCAGGGGGTACAACCCGGGGCCTTTTATCAGAAGGAGGCTGGGATCCTCTATCAGGATGGGCCTGTGAACCGCTAATCATAGAAATTAAATCAGCAGCCATAGACATAATTTGTGTCTCTGGAGTAGGCTGAGGTAAGGTTTTAGTAGTAAGACGTTTTGTTTTGCTGGCTGCCTTAGCCCTAGTGTAGGCCTTAATAGACATGGCCATAGGAGGCCTGGCAGCTCCACGTGCAGGAGTGACCTTGTCTACAGCAATGGTCTCGGGCATTTCCTCGGTTTCGGTATCCGGAGGAAAATCAATAACTGGCGGAGTGATATCCGGAATCGGAGTCGCCGGTAATCACGGTGTCTTCGGTTCGGAGTGGTGCAAAAACCGTCTCAGGGGGAACCCGGGCACTCGCGGTAGGTTATGGCGCGGAGTCGGCGGTAGGCGGGCCAGGATGTCGGTCCCGGTCTTTTCGCTTCTTGGGAGTTTGCGATGTCGGAAGTTCCGACGGCATTGTGTAAGCAAATTATTAGCGAAAAATCTTCAGCGAACTCCGCCCGGCGCCTGAGAGTGCGCTTGTTGAAGCGAGCACAGGCTACACAGGCCGAGACATCGTGGTCTGGGCCAAGGCAAGGAAGACAGTAAGAGTGGAAATCCTTATGAGGTATTTGTTTACCACAAGACAATTGTTAACTTTTTCAGTAATTTCTGACATTGGCTGAGGCAAGAAAAGGTCCCCAACGTGGTACTTAGCTTTTTTGATGACTTCGGAATCGAAGAATACAGGAGCTGACCGACCGGCACTTGCGAACTGCTTCTGCTTCGGGCACCGCACGGCAAGAAAGACTGAAGAAAATGGCGTTGGCTGATGCTTATGTACTCCAGCCGCTCTGACGCCGGAGAGAAATGCGACATCAGCGGCGTCGGACCCAGACTTTGGAATCCGGCCGACTGAGGGCTGCCTGAGGCAGGACAACCCATATGTTATGACTGCAGTTGCATTCTTGAAGGACATCGTGTGAGCCTTAGACCAAGTGGCTGCAGCACAGATATCCAATGAGGCCCTGGAAGAAAAGGCAGATGTGGTGGACATAGACCTGGTGGAGTGGGCCTTAGGAGGACAAGGTAGCTGCAAACTATTTTTGTTACAAATGAAGGTGATACAATCTGTAATCCACTTGGCGAGAGTAAATTTTGAAACTGTCTGACCTAGATGGCTAGCAGAGAAGGAAACAAATAACTAGTCTGACTTTCTAAAGGATTTAGTCTTGTGCACATAAAAATGTAACCGTCTGTGAACATTTAACAAATGCAACAATTGTTCTTCATCATTAGATAAAATTAGGGAATAAGACTGGTAAGTTGGACAGCCTGGGTAAGACTGGCCTCGGTAGCCACTTTGGGCATAAAGGAAGGATTTGTACAAAGGGACACACTATCCTTGTGGAAAATTATGTAAGGCGGCTTAGAAAATAAGGCCTGAATCAATGGTTTTTGAATTAAGCTCTGCAAAACCACAGTGAGATCCCATGGTGGAGATGGATCATTTACTTCACCGGAGGCCTGAGGAAAAGACCCCTTTCAAGAAGGCCTTGCACAGTTTGGAAGCTAAAGGGCACTTGAGAACTCTGCCAGAATGAAAATTAGAGACAGCTGCTAATTGTAGTTTGAAGGTAGAGAAGTTAGCTCCTTCTTTGGAAAGAGACGCCAGGAAAAGCAGAATATCAGCAATAGGTGCCGACAAAGGGTCAATATTTTCATTGGCAGCCCAGAAAAAGTACAGTTTTGTACCTACCATAAATGTAGATGTCCGATAGATATGCAACTGCAGTCCTGACATATGGCTTGTCCTGCCTCAGGCAGCCCTTCGGTCGGCCGGATTCCAAAGTTTGGGTCCGGCGTCGGCTGATGTCGCCTCTTCCACGACGTCAGAGCGGCTGGGGTATAAAAGCATCAGCCAACGCCATCTTCTTCAGTGTTTCTTGCCCCAGATGCCAGGTGCCCTCCAAGGAAGGCTAAATTTAGAGAATGGATAAAAATTCCAGACAAGCACAACAGTAATAAACAGATACACCATAACAGATATCCCCAGCTAATTTGAAAAAGGGGGGCGTGGACCCAAAAAAGAGAATTACAGAGGGGTAGGAGGGAGGGAAAACCTGACTGCAGTTGCATATCTATCGGACATCTACATTTATGGTAGGTATAAAACTGTACTATGTCCTTCAAGAATGTAACTGCAGTCCTGACATATGGGTTGAATACCATAGCCAAGCTGGGGGTGGCAGGATCTAAGATAAGGATGGTGTAGCTAAAATGCCCTGCAGGACTGCAGAAGCAAAGCCTGCTCGGGATCTGGAATATAAAGGCAGGTTGTAATGTTTGGATAATGTATGCCCGGAGCTCCATGTAGCAGCTTCTAGAATGTCCTTTGTAGCCACCCCTCTTAGAAAGGCTGTGGAGGTGGCTGTAGCTCTGGTGGAGTGTGGCCTGATATTGGCTGGCACACCTTTTCCATGGAAAGAGTAGCAGAATCTGATGCAGTTTCCAATCCATTTTGAAATTGTTTGTTTGGAAATTGCCTTTCCTTGTACTCCAGCAGCATAAGCTACAAATAGTTGGTCAGACTTTCTGTTGGCCTTTGTTCTGTCCAAGTAGTAGCGCAATTGCCTGTGTATGTCCAAAGTGTGCAGTAGCTTTTCTCCTTTATTTTGAGGATTGGGAAAGAAAGTAGGCAGGTGAATTGCTTGATTTAGAGAAACCCTGGATATCACTTTTGGCATGAATGAAGGATTGGTTCTTAAAGAGACTCTGTCCTGATGGAAAATGAGAAATGGAGGTACTGCCATGAGGGCCTGTATCTCCGAGACTCTTCTTGCTGAAGTAATTGCCAACAGGAAAACTGTTTTCCAGGAGAGAAATTGCAATTCTGAAGATGCTGCTGGCTCAAAAGGAGGAAGAGTTAATTTTTCCAAGACGAAGTTGAGGTCTCATGCAGGCACTGGTGGTTTTCTTGGAGGTTTGATATTCTTTATCCCACTTTGAAACTGTCTTAGCAAAGGATGTGAAAACACAGGTGGATCACAGTTGTATTTTGCTGAAATTGCTGAAGCGTGTATTTTTATGGAAGAATATGAAAGGCCATTGTGAAGCATTTCTGCCAAGTATTCTAGTATCTGTGGGATGCTCATTACTGATGCATCCTGACCCTTTGTTGGCATTCCAGATGTTGAATCTCTTCCATTTGGCTGAATAAGTTTTTCTGGTGGAAGGCCTGCGTGCTTCCAGTAAGATCTCCTGAACTTTTGGAGAGAGATATGGGGAGAAGTCATGGAACCCTCCAAGCTGTCAGTTGCAATGTTTGCAGGTTGGGATGAACAGTCCTGTAATTGTGCTGAGTTATAAGCAGAGGCCATTGAGGCAGGAGCCACGGCTTGGTGAGAGTTATGCTCCTTAGTAATGGATACCAGTGCTGTCTTGGCCAGTCTGGAGCTATCAAAATGCCTTTCGGTTGTTTTGCTTTGATCTTCACCTTGGTCATTAATGGTAGAGGTGGGAATGCATAGATTGTTAGAGAATTCCAGCTGAAGGAGAGAGCATCTATTCTCCAGGCTTGAGGATGGTGTGTCCTTGAGCAGAACTTTTTCAGATGATGATTGAGGTGTGAGGCAAAGAGATCTATGTCCGGCCTTCCCCATGCATGAGTTATTTGTGAAAAAATGTCTGGATGCAACATCCATTCGTGCGGGTCCATAATGTTTCTGCTTAGACTGTCCGCCAGAACATTGTCCTTGCCTGGGACAAACTGGGATTGCAACTGAATGTTCAGTTTCAGGGACTTTTCCCAAAGAGTCATTGTTAGTCTGCAGAGGGGGTAAGAATGGGTGCCTCCCTGTTTATGTACCACATAACAGTAGTGTTGTCTGTCTTTATTAGCAGATGACCTTGCTGAAGAAATTTTCCTAAGGCCTCGATTGCATGAATCACTGCCAACATCTCTTTTTGATTGATGTGCAGATGCAATTTCCGGGGTGTCCATTGCCCTTGAATGCATCTGCCCTCCATGTGCACCCCCCATCCATGATCTGAGGCATCTGTTGTAATGGTTTGGCTTGCTTGAGGTTTGTTGAAAGACATGCCTTTGTTTAGCTGGCTTGCTTGTGCCCACCACAAAAATTCCTTTTGTAGACATGGAATGAGTGGAATAATTGCTTCTAAGTTGTGGCTGTGTTGAGACCATAAACTTTAGGTACCATTGAAGTTTTCTCATGTGTAGTCTTGCCAGTGGAATCAGAAGAATGCAAGATGCCATGAAACCCAGGGCCTGCAGGATTTTCCTTGCAGTCATCTGGGTGTGCTTTGCTAGGCTTTTGAAGTAATCTGGTAATTGTTCTTGTTTTTCTTCTGTGAGGAAAGCCATTTGTGAGTTTGTGTCCAGTTTGGCTCCTAGAAAAATTATTTGTTGGGATGGCAGTAGTCTTGATTTTTGAATGTTGACTGTGTATCCCAAAGCCTGTAGTAAGTGAATGACATAGTCCAAGTTTCTTATCAAGGCTTGCTTGCTGTCTGCTTGTATAAGGCAGTCGTCCAGGTAAGGGTAAATTTGTATCCCTGAAGTCTGCAATGTGCAATTACTGATGCCAGGCATTTCGTGAATACTCTGGGCAGTAGATAAGCCAAAAGGCAATGCTGAGAATTGATAATGCTCTGACCCTGCAAGAAATCTGAGGTATCTTCTGCAGCTGTGTCTGATTGGGACATGCAGGTATGCCTCCTTGAGGTCCAGAGTAACCAGCCAAGACCCCTTGCCCAGCATGGGAAGAAGTTGCTGTAACATCAGCATTTTGAATTTTGGCACAATGAGAAAAGTGTTTAGAGCGGACAAGTCCAGTATAGGTCTCCATTGCTTTTATTTTCTTGGAACAAGGAACAGTCTTGAGTAGAATCCCTGGCCTTGTTCCTGAGGAGGAACCTTTTCTATTGCTTTGATTTGTAGCAGCTTTGAAACTTGTATGAGTGCCTCTGCCCTTTGATTTTGTGGCAGGTTTGGCATGCCTTGTCTTGTTGGTAAGGTATGGAAGTGGAACCTGTAACCTTTGTGTATTATGTCCAAAATCCATTTGTCCTTTGTAAAAACGTGCCAATTTTTTGAAAATAAAGATAATTTTCCGCCTAAAGGTGCTTCTCTTTGAGCCTTGGTCAGCGGTGTCAAAGTCAAGTCATTGTGATTGTCCCTGTGGAGCAGTAGAACTCCCTGCGCCACTTCTCTGATTAGTTGGTTGCCATTGGCGGCCCCTGTAGGAGCCTCGGTATTGCCCTCTACCTCGAGCACGCCTGTTTTTTCCCCTTTGGAACTTGTCAGTGTTTGGAAAGGACCAATTCTTCGAAGGGCAATTCCTGCTGAACCTTGGTGGCTGAACCTGGAGGAAATCTTTGACTGTTTGTACTGATTTAGCCTTTTCCTCAATTGATTTCAACACACCCTGTGCATTAGCACCAAATAGCTTGTCTTTTTCCAGAGGTGCATCTAGAAGCTTTACTTTAACATGATCTGGCAATGTCTGTTCTTTCAACCAAGCATGTCTACGTATGACGGCCCCTGTCTTAGCTGCCCTACATGAAGCTTACAATGCATCATAACCACACTGAAGAAAATGATTGCTAACCTGAGTATTATGAACCAAATCCTGCAAGGCCTTTCTATCTAAAGGCTCAGAAGAGGATAACTTTTTCTGCAAATCATCCATCAAGAAATCCTGATACTGAAACATATGAAAAAGACAGTTAAGTGCCCTCATGGCAAGGGTGGATGAGGTATAAACTTTTTTACCCCACCTCTCCAGGGACCTAGATTCCCTGTCTGCGGGCAAAGGATTTATGGCCGTGGATGTGGCCACTCCTTTGGGCCCCTGAGAAATAGTTTCTAGATCAACAGAGTGGGCCTTAAAGAGATGTTTATGAGTTTCAGGAACCCTGTAACATCTGTCTGGCTTGACAGTAGCAGGAGGGAGAGAATCAGGAGAAGTACTGGAGTCTGAGTACACATCATCCAATACATCTAACACTGGGGGTATAGCTAAAGGCCTGTGCTGGGGTAACTTAAGGAAAGTCTGAAGCCTTTTCCTGGAGTCGGAGAAATCTGGCCCTGCCACTGAAAATGCTCTCTCATGGAGTGGAGAATTTCCCCGAAAGAAATATCCTCAGGAGGAGAGGCAGAGGGAATGGATTCATCAGCATCAGAATCCTCGTAGGCCGGGAAGGATTCTTCCTGGGAATCTGAATGGCCTGACTCACCAGAGGCTTCATCTGAGGAAAGGGTGTCTGTCTGCTCAACCCTAGGCCTTTTGTCTGCAGGCGGCTGAGAACCTCTGTCTGGATGAGCCTGAGAGCCCCTGATTAAAGAAATTAGATCTGCAGCTAAAGTCATGATCTGTTTATCAGAAGTGGGACCCTGTGAAAAAGATTTAGGAAGGTGAGACTTAGCCTGGCTGGCAGCCTTAGAACATGTGTAGGCCTTGATGGACATAGACACAGGAGGCCTAGCTGCCCCACGTGCTGGAGTAACTTTGTCCACCGGTATGATGTCAGGCAAATCTTGGGCTTCGGTTTCAGGAGGAAAATCAACAACCGGCACCGGGGTAGCCTCTGGGACCGAAGTGTGCGGTAAAGCGGTGTCGTCGGCCTGGAGTGGTTGAATTACCGCCTCCGAAGAGACCGATGCACTGGCGGTAGGCTTTAGCGTGGTGTCGGTGGAAGTCGCGGGCCGCGAATGTCGGTCCCGGTCCTTCAGTTTTTTGGAAATATGTGCTGTCGGTAGTTCCGACGGCATGATATAGGAGTAATTTTCCCCAAAAAAGTCTTCAGCAAATTCTGTCCGGCGCCTAAGTGTGCGCTTATTGAAGCAAGCACAGGCAGCATAGGCCGAGACATCGTGGTCTGGGCCGAGGCAGGGAAGGCAGTAAGAATGGAAGTCCTTATGAGGTATTTGTTTACCACAAGACAAGCAATTATTAACTTTTGCAGTTTTATCTGACATCGGCTGAGGCAAGAAAAGGATCCCCAATGGGGTACTTAGCTTTTTGATGACTTCGGTATCTGAAAACACAGGAGCTGGCCGACCGGCACTTGCGAACTGCTTCTGCTTCGGGCACCGCGTGGCAAGAAAGACTGAAGAAGATGGCGTCGGCTGATGCTATTATACCCCAGCCGCTCTGACGTCGGGGAAGAGGCGACATCAGCCGACGCCAGACCCAGACTTTGGAATCCGGCTGACCGAAGGGCTGCCTGAGGCAGGACAACCCATATGTCAGGACTGCAGTTGCATTCTTGAAGGACATCAAATCTATTCCATTTGCTACCGTAAACCTTCTCAGTAGCCATTTTTTGGGAAGCTAAAATAATATCTCAGGCTGGGGAAGCAAGCCTGGACCTTCGCATGATCACTGGAAGTAGAGAAACCAAGCGGTCAATTTCAGGGACATCAGACTGGTGCCATAACCCAATATGGAGTAAAGTACAGTTTTGTACCTACCATAAATGTAGATGTCCGATAGGAATGCATCTGCAGTCCTTACAAATGGGTTGTCCTGTCGTCAGGCAGCCCTTCGGTCGGCCGGATTCCAAAGTCTGGGTCTGGCTTCGGCTGGTGTCGCACTTCACCTGACGTCATAGCTGCAGTTCTTCGGGTATAAAAGCATCAGCCGACGCCATTTTCCTCAGTGTTTCTTGCCCCAGATGCCAGTTGCCCTCTTGGATGGCTAAATTTGGATAAATGCCAATGTTTCCAAATAGTAGAGAGCAAACACATAAAATAAGCATGTATGTACATATATACAAACAAATACACTATAATACATCCCCCCCAAGCTAGCTAAAAGATGGCAAATACCCTAGGAGTACCACAGAGGGGAAGGCGGGTGGGTAATCCTGACTGCAGATGCATTCCTATCGGACATCTACATTTATGGTAGGTACAAAACTGTACTATGTCCTTCAAGGATGCATCTGCAGTCCTTACAAATGGGTAGAATACCATAGCCAAACTAGGGGAGGAGGAAAAAAAAGAGAGATTATGGTGTAGTTAGGATCCCTTGCAAAACAGCAGTGGCAAAACCTGCTCGGGATCTAGAGTATAAAGGTAAATTATAATGCTTGGCAAATGTATGCACGGAGGTCCAAGTAGCAGCCTCTATAATGTCCTTGGTAGCCACCCTCTTAAGAAAGCTGTAGTAGTGGCTGTAGCCCTTGTGGAGTGAGGCCTGATGTTCTCTGGAGTTTTCTTTCCATGGAAGGAGTAACAAAATCTAATGCAATTTCCTATCCACTTGGAGATTGTCTGTTTTGAAATTGCTTTTCCTTCCCTTCCTGTTGCATATGCTACCAGAAGCTGGTCAGTTTTTCTATTGCACTTGGTCCTGTCCAGGTAGTAGCGTAATTGTCTATGCACATCCAAGGTATGCAACAGTCTTTCTCCCCTGTTCTGTGGGTTGGGGAAGAATGTAGGTAGGTGGATAGCCTGGTTTAAAGACACTCTGGATACCACCTTAGGCATAAATGTAGGATTTGTTCTCATGGACACTCTTATCTTGATGGAAGATCAGGAATGGTTGCACTGCCATTAATGCCTGTAGTTCAGAAACCCTTCTTGCTGAGGTGATTGCCAGCAGGAAAGCAGTCTTCCAGGATAAGTATTGTAATTCTGCTGTTGCTGCTGGTTCGAAAGGAGGAAGTGTCAATTTTTCTAGCACAAAGTTCAAGTCCCATGCTGGCAATGGTGGTTTCCTAGGAGGTTTTACATTTTTAATTCCTCTCAGAAACTGCCTGAGTAGAGGATGTGAGAAGACAGGAGGATCCAAGCTGTATTCTGCCGTAATAGCTGATGCATGTATCTTGATGGAAGAATAGGACAGGCCTGTATGGAAGAGCTCTGCCAAGTACTCCAGGATGTTGGCTATGTTTACCAGTGACACATCTTTTCCCTTTGCAGTACTCCAAATGAGATATCTTTTCCATTTTACTGCATAATTCTTTCTTGTTGAAGGTCTGCGAGCCTCAAGGATAATGTCTTTAACCCTTTGGGATAAATTTGGGTTAATTGCTCTTATGTAATGTTCCAGGCAGTCAGCTGCAGAGTTTTCAGGTTTGGATGCAGGATGTTGTAGTTGTTCTGTGTTAACAGCAATGGGATCAGGGGTAGTGTCCACATTTGTTCCCGAGACATGCTCCAAAGTAATGGGTACCAATTTTGTCTTGGCCAGTCTGGAGCTATCAGAATGATCCTTGGACGTTCCTCTTTGATCTTCAATAGCACCTTGTGCATCAAAGGAAGTGGTGGGAATGCATATGCTGTCAGGTTTTTCCAACTGAAAGATAGGGAGTCCACCTTCCAAGCAAGTGGGTGGTACGTCCTTGTGCAGAATTTCTTTAGCTGGTGATTCAGTGGGGATGCAAATAAGTCTATTTGTGGTAGTCCCCATTTTCTTGTGATGGCTTTGAAGATGTCCGGGTGCAGCATCCATTCGTGGGCATCCGTGGTAGTTCTGCTTAATATGTCTGCTAGAATGTTTTCTTTTCCCGGTACAAAAACTGCTTGTAACTGAATGTTGTAGCTCAGAGCCACATTCCATAGGTCCAGTGCCATCCGGCATAGAGGGTATGAATGTGTGCCTCCCTGTTTGTTGATGTACCACATAACTGTGGTGTTGTCTGTCCTTATCATCAACTGCCCTTCTTGGAGAAATTGTCTGAATGTCTGGATTGCCAATTTTACTGCCAGCATTTCCTTTAGATTTATGTGCAGGTGCAGCTGATCTTGAGTCCATAAGCCTTGTATACACTTGTCCAGCATGTGGGCCCCCCAACCGAGGTCTGAGGCGTCCGTTGTGATGGTTTGGCTTGGTTGAATGCTGTAGAAGGGCAATCCTGTGTTTGATTGACAGGCCTGAGCCCACCATAGGAACTCTTGCTACAGGCATGGTATTAGTGGAATTTTGGTTTCTAGGCTGTGTTTGTGTTGAGACCATAAATTCTTCAGGTACCACTGTAGCTTTCTCATATGCAGTCTGGCATGAGGGACCAGAATTATGCAGGATGCCATGAAGCCCAGGGCTTGCAGTACTTTTCTTGCTGTTAGATGGTTCTGCTTTGTTAATGCCAAGAAGTAGAGAGGAAGTTGTTCTTGCTTTTCTACAGTTAGGAATGCCATCTGCTTTGATGTGTCCAGCTCTGCACCCAAAAAGGTTATTCTTTGGGATGGTATCAGCCTTGACTTTTTTATATTGACTGTATATCCCAGGGCTTGCAGCAAGTAAATGACTCTTTGTAAGTCTTCTGTTAGCTTGTTTTTGTTGTCCGCTTGTATCAGGCAGTCGTCCAGGTAGGGATAAATTTGGATTCCCTGAAGTCTGCAGTGAGCGATTACTGATGCCAGGCATTTCGTGAACACTCTGGGCGCAGTAGATAAGCCAAAGGGCAATGCTGAGAATTGATAATGCTCTGATCCTGCAAGAAATCTGAGGTATCTTCTGCAATTTGGTCGTATGGGGACGTGCAGGTATGCCTACTTGAGATCTAGAGTTACCAGCCAAGACTCCTTGCCCAGCATGGGAAGAAGCTGCTGTAGAGTCAGCATTTTGAATTTTGGAACAATGAGGAATGTGTTTAAAGCGGACAGGTCGAGAATAGGCCTCCATTTTTTCTCTTTTCTTGGTACCAGGAAGAGTCTGGAGTAAAATCCCTTTCCTTGTTCCATAGATGGTACCTTTTCCACAGCTCTCATTCTTACTAATTGAGCTATTTGTTTTAGAGCTTCTGCCTTTTGATTTGGTGGTAGGTTTGGCATTCCTCTTTTTCCTGGTAGAGTATGGAAATGAAACCTGTAACCTTGGTCTATAGTTTGCAAAATCCACTTGTCCCTTGTGATGTAATGCCAGTTCTTTGAAAATAAGGCTAGCTTTCCGCCTAAGGGTGCTGCTAGTTGTTCCCTGGTAGGCGGTGCCAGAGCCAAGTCACTGTGATTGTCCTGTTGCAGTGGTGGTGGCTGCGTCTGTGCCTCGCTGGTTGTTGCCCTGCCACTGGCGTCCCCTGTAGGCACCCCTGGATTGATTTCTGCCTCTTGAACGCCTATTCCTGCCTCTCTGTGCTTTAGAGGAGTCTGGAAAGGACCAATTTTTGGAGGGCCAGTTCCTGCTAAACCTTGGAGGTTGGACCTGTAAGAAGTCTTTCACTGTTTGTACAGATTTTGCCTTCTCTTCCATTTTCTTCAGTACCTGCTGTGCAGGGGAACCAAATAAATTGACCTTGTCCATGGGAGCATCTAATAGTTTTGATTTGACATGGTAAGGCCTGTTCTTTCAACCATGCATGCCTTCTGATAACTGTGCCAGTCATGGCTGATCTAAAGGAAGCCTCCAGTGCATCATAGCCGCATTTTAAAGAATGGTTACTAACTTGCTGAATGTTATGTACCATTTCCTGAACATATTTCTTATCTAAAGGTTCATCAGAGGACAGTTTTTTAGTTAACTGATCAAGCATAAACTCCTGATATTGGATCATATGAAATTGACAGTTCAAGGCCCTAGCTGACAGAGTAGCAGAGGTGTATACTTTTTTACCCCATCTCTCTAAGGACCTGGATTCCCTTTCAGAGGGGAGGGGATTTTTAGCAGAGGTAGATGCTACTGCCTTAGGCCCCTGGGAGATAGTCTCGGGATCTGCAAAAGGAGCCTTGTATAAATGGTGATGTGTGTCCGGGACCCTGTAGAACCTATCGGGCTTAGCAGGGGCTGGAGGTAATGAATCAGGAGCAGTACAAGCATCATTAAATGCATCATCTACAACAGAAAGAACTGGAAGTATAGCTAAAGGTCTATGTTGTGGTAAATGCAAAAAGGTTCTAAGCCTTTCCCTGGAGTCTGAGAAATCTTGGCCCTGCCACTGAAATTGTTCCCTCATGGCATGTAAGGTTTCCCCAAAGGAAAATTCCTCAGGTGGAGAGGCAGAAGGGATCAACTCTTCAGCATCAGAGTCTCCGTAAGGGGAATAAGGAGCCTCTGGAGGGTCTGTATTGTCTGAATCATCAGAGGAATCATCCGTGGACACTGGCTCAGGGGGCTCTGCTCTAGGTCTCTTCTCTGGAGGTGGATGAGAGGCCCTGTCTGGATGAGGTTGGGATCCCCTGATTAAAGAAATGAGATCCTCTGCCAGAGAAAGCATTTGGGAACTGGAGCTGGGCCTGTGAGAGGGGGTCTTAACAGGCACAGTTTTTGAAGCTTTAGCTGCTTTAGCCCTGGCAAAGGCCTTAATGGACATGGCTGCAGGAGGCCTAGCAGCTCCACGTGCAGGGGTTGATATATCCAGGGGAATAGTGTCCGATAATTCCTGAGAAACCACAACAGCAGGTTGGATTTCAGAAGCCGATTCTACCAGGTTAAAAGAGGCCTCGGTAGAAGGCATGGTTTCGGCTGAAGAAAGAACCGCTTGCTCGGTTTCGGCCGAAACCGAGACACTCGCGGTTTGCTTAACCGCGGTTTCTGCCGAAACTGTGGACCGCGAGTGTCGGTCCTTTTCTTTGCGTTTTTTGGATATTTGTGTAGTCGCAGGATCCGATGGCATAATATAAGCAAAATCAGAGCCGAAAAACT
This sequence comes from Protopterus annectens, assembly GCF_019279795.1. Classification (NCBI taxonomy): domain Eukaryota; kingdom Metazoa; phylum Chordata; order Ceratodontiformes; family Protopteridae; genus Protopterus; species Protopterus annectens. Next base: position 551,569,518 of record NC_056734.1, on the reverse strand, counting down.
GCTCAGCAAACTCCGACCGACGTCTAAGCGTCCGTTGGTTAAAAGAAGCACAGGCTAGACAAGCTGCTACGTCGTGGTCTGGGCCTAAACAAGGTAAGCAGTAAGAGTGGAAATCTTTATGAGGTATTTGTTTCCCACAAGTTAAACAGTTATTCACTTTTTCTGACATCGGCTGAGGCAAGAAAGAGTCCCCAACGGGGTACTTAGCTTTTAGAAGTCTTCGAAGTAGTATTCGGTAGTAGTAATCTCTGGATCTGACCGACCGGCACTTGCGAACAGCTTCTGCTTCGGGCGCCACTCGGCAAGAAAGACTGAGGAAAATGGCGTCGGCTGATGCCTTTATACCCGAAGAACTGCAGCTATGACGTCGGGTGAAGTGCGACACCAGCCGAAGCCAGACCCAGACTTTGGAATCCGGCCGACCGAAGGGCTGCCTGACGACAGGACAACCCATTTGTAAGGACTTCAGATGCATCCTTGAAGGACATCAATGGAGATCCTGTTTGGGTTCCACAGTCCACGAAAGATACTTCAGGTAAGGAAGAGGAACCAAATGTGACAAGGCCAGAAGAGGGCAATAAGGATTACAGAGGACTTCAGAAGCTTCACCTTCTGGAGAAACATTGGGATCAACAGCAGTGGGGGATAAGCACAGAGGAGACGCCAATCATGAACCACAGTGCCCCTCAGGGACTCCCCTGTAGGCGGGATCAGAAAGTACAGTTGTGTACACTTACCATAAAGGTAGATGTGGGTTATCTGTGACTACTGCCATGTTTTTGGTAAAACACCCTGGGGGCTGTGGTGAGTCCAAAAAGCAGAGTTTTGAACTGAAAGTGACTGGCTCCCAGCCGGAAGGGCAGATGATTCCTGGAGCACCTGTCTATTTTTGATGCAATAGTACATATCCTATTAAGTCCACAGAGCACATCCAATTATCCCTTCCGCAGCAGGAGAATAGACTGAACTGTCGCCATCTGGAACTCAAGCAACTTTAACTTGCTTAGATCCAGCAGGGATCATAAGCCCGTCTTCTATGGCAAGCAAGAGTAAGTTACGAATCCTCTCTGTTCGGTCAGGACCTCGGATAGATTTAGAATTTCTGCTACTGCGAACTCCTTCTGACTGGGTGGAATGTCAAGGAACCTCTGACTTCTCCAGATAATTTAGAAAGGGAATAGTGTAGCCTCTGGATACAAATCTCTAGCACACACTTGTTTTGTGTTATATCGGTCCAGGTGGTAGGGTGTAGAAAACACCAACACCCGACTGCCTCCAAAGATGAGCAGTCGGGCAGCGCTTCAGGAGCATTGAAAAGGCCTATCAGAGATGGGTTCCCTCAAGGCCTGATTCTGTGGGCCTCCTCTGCCCCTAGAGGAAGAATCCCGGCATTGATCTTGGGAATACCCCTGAGATGTATGGAATACTGTTTTCCTTCCACTGTGCGGACTTCTAGAAAAGGTGCACTGTGCAGTGCAGAACTTGACCCCAACAGCAGGCAAAGTCTTCCCTCTTGTTCACTGCAGGATAAGATCTCTTTGACTGATGTACCAAAGAGTAAGGCTCCATCGAAGGGGCATTAAAGGACGCCTTAAAGAGCTCCACGAAATCACAAAGCCTTATCCAGGCATGTCTCAGAATACTAATGCCTGAGCCAGCTGCCCGAGAGGTGCCTTCCGTGAAATGGGAAATTAGCTTCATGGAGGAGCTGGACAAGGACGAAACAGTAGCCAGTCAGGGACAGACTTTCTTGAAGTCCTCTGGCGACATGGTCTCTGCCAGAGAGTCTGACAGCTCTTTCACCAGGTCCTTCTGCAAGAGCAAAATATGCCAGGTAGTTCAAAGCCCTCAGTGAAAAGGTGGGTGAGGTGTAAATGCACTTACCAAACCTGCCCATCGCTCTGGACTCCCTTATCGGCAGGTGGACAGGGGAAATCTGCTCCACTGGCTCCATTTGGTAGCTACTGCCACAACCATGGCATCTACTGGAATACCCTTACTCCAATAAGGTCCGTCTTTGAGGTGGGGGGTACAAAACTTTGTCGGGACACTACGGACAGTCCGGCTCCTTCCAGGCCTAGCTGGACACCAAATCCACTAACTCATCTGCCAGGGGAACCACCCAGGATGTAGATGGGCCCATCCAGAAGGCCTCTCCTCAGAGGAGGGAAGTTGGGCTGACCAACCATCTCTCTGCCGCAGAATCGCTTAAGTATCGCCGAAGGAGACTTCCTCTGGTGGTTATCTGGGGCATCCTCTGGTGGTTATCTGAGGCATCCCTCCCCTTCATCAAAGTCCATATCCTCCATCACAGACTCTGAGGGGGAGTCACTGTGCCCCCTTTTGTACATCCTCTTATGAGGAATCTCCTTTGTGGGTGCTCAGTGGTGGTCTCATAATAGGAAGGGCTCCCTCTAGGGAAAATGTATGGAGACCAGTCTGGATGAGCTGACTCGGGACAGGAATGAGAGGCTCAAGTCTGTGATGCAAAGGAAGTCGGCAGGACGGATCATGGCTCAAAGGGACCGGATCCCTGTGGGTAGAGAAAGCCATTTTTACCACTAAGAATGCCGGAGAATCCCTCCACAACTCTACCAGAGCCGAGGCTACAGAACAAGCAGCCAGAATCCCCGAGCCCTGGGTCCCTGGAAGAATCTGATACAAACTGTCCAGCACCGAAGCAGAGAGAGAGAGCTCCGACAACATAGAAACTGAACTGATCCCCCTAATCAGAGACTCGTCAAGATCCAAAGACAATTGAATAGAAGTGGTCAAAGCAACGGAGTGGAGGAAAGCAGGATCAGTACACTCTACCCTGGATCCCTCGACTGGCCATGAACTTGTGACTCTGAAGCTGAAAGACAGATTGGAGAAGAGACTGAACTTGAAGGGAGAGACTCACAGCACTTGTATGGGATGCAGCTGAGAAAACCCACAATTGGATCAGAGTCTTTAGGATCTTCCTGATCATCCTTGTCCATGTCGGCCTCTAAAAGACTCCTGGAAGACCTGGAGAAAGCTATGGATGGCAGTCTGGAGTGCCAAGATGGAGTCTGCTGTACACCAGGGAACAGAGTTGACAAAACCCAGCACCAGTGAGGGGCCCCTCATTGTCAGGTCCATAGATTTAGGATCTGAAGGGGGGGGCAATTTCAGATGAGCTAGTGATCACCATGGGCCTAGACGGTGCCTAAGTAGGCCTGTGATCCGAAGATGTCGGATGCAAGGGCCTTCCAACCTTAGCAGACGTCTCCGAAGACACCCTCAAAGACTTGCAAGGATGCTTCTTGGAGTCGGAGGCTCCCGCATGGCTCTTAGAGAGGGTCTGAGTCCCTCAAGCAGAAGCAGGCAAAAGGCCCTTCAAAATCAGCTTGTTTCTGTGGTCGGCTATAGCACTAGGGTTAAAGCTTTCACAAGTAGAACAGGCCAACCAAGCAGTCAACACAAAGAATGTGTATAGGAATGCGGGAACTTACATCTGCATTCAGAGTACCATTTAAACCCCAGAGGGTTTGTCAACCATCACAAAAAAAAAAAATCCACACTCGCACAAGGAAAGACCTGGAAGAAACCAAACAAGCAGAAAGCAGCTAATAGAAAAAAGAAAACGTAGAAGGGGAGCGTAACAGAAGCAGCTACCCAGAACATGGGAAAAATTTAGATAAAGAAGAACTGTAAAGGCAAGTGAGAAAAACCCACGCACACCATAAAAAGGCTAGGGGAGGAAGTTAAGATGAGGAAAAAAAGGGCACTTATCTGTAAAGGAGATACCGAAGGAAACTGCTAAAAGGCTCGAGAGTAGGGCGACCATTTCTGATTCTGCTTGCGGCAAACAAAATCTGAGGGGGCTGGCTAGAGTGCAGGGCATTGTGGGTAGTGGAAGGAGCTCGAGACTTTGATCCTAGTCTGAAGAAATGTGGCAGAGTCGGATCTGTAACCCATTCGTGAGATGGAATGAAAGACATCATATTAGTTCCTAAGTCAGTGGCTACTCCCATCATGGCTAACCTGCAGACATAAGAGCACATAAACCCCAGTTTATGTACCACATCACTATGGTACTGTCAATGATTGAATGATGTCAATGATTATTTTCAAAGTCTACTGTATCCATGTGGGTCTATATCATATGAGCGAATTGCACAAATTGGAAACACTTATAATATCGAACGTACCGGACCTCAAAGTGCTTTTTCTGAGATGGCGGTACAGTGAAGAACGTGATATTTTCCCTTTCCCCACTAAAGTGCGATCTCGGAGTTGAGATATATATTTAGCGGGGGGGGGGGGGCACCGCCCCCCCACAATAGGAAGTTCAAGGTCCGGTACATTCAATATTATGAGTGTTCGCAATTTGTGCGATTCACTCATATGACATAGACCCATCCATGCTGCTTAGAAAGCTCTAAGCACAAACTGTCAGCATTTCTTTCAAGTTATATGCACGTTTCTCCAATGGGTTCCAGATGCCCTGCACCTGGAGATCTACAGTATGAACTCCTCATGCCTGATCAGAGTCATGTACAGTCAGGGCCCACTGGGGGTAGTTTGTTGTAGAGGTATCACCTGAATTCTTTGATTCACCAGTCGAATTCTTAGACTGGTAGTATTGGTATTAGTGTTTTTCAGAGGTTCAGATTCTTGCGCCTTCCTTAAAAGCCACGGAACTACTGTAACTACATGCACAGCCTGGCTTGGAAGACTACACTACTGGTGAAAGCATTGTGACTTTGAAAGCTGAAGACCCGACAATCCATTCAGTTTTGTCTGGCATTTTTTGAAAGAAGTCTGCCAGAGCTTACAACCCTTTCTTGTGGAAGAAAAGCCCTGCAAGTGTTGGTATCCATAACAGCAGCCCCTAGGAACAGTCCTCTAGACTGAACACAGTTCTGACCTTTTCAAGCTGAAGGTGAACCAAAGCATGCTCAGACACTGTAGTGTGCAAATTCAGAGCTAAGGACAGGCCTGGAAGAGGCAGTTGTCTAGGTAAGGTAATTATGGATGCCCTTAGCTGTGCTATCACTACCTATTACTAGACATTTAGTGAACAGCATGGATGCAGTAGCTAAAAGAAAAGACAAACAGGTAAAGTGAAATCACCTAACCATAAACCTCTGCCATTTCCTGCATCCTCAGAATGTTAGAATATGCAACTAAACATCTGAGATCTACTGTGACAAGTGCTTGAGGGCTTAACATGGGTAGCAGTGCCTGAAGTTTCAACATTCTGAACTGTGGACATTGCTTTTACCTTGAAACAGATTAAAAATAAGTTTTCCAGGTTACAAATTTCTTGGTTCTAGAATGTCTACTGTAAAAGCCTCGTTTCCCGTCCTTGGCACAATTTCTGGAGGTCTGTGCCAATGGAGTGCCACTACTGACAAGAGGTGATAAACTGCCTCCTATTCCGATGATTGGGTATAGATGGTGAGAGGGCCCCACAGCAGGGGCTTCCGAGGTTCTGGAGGGAGTGATAAAGTACCAGCTCCTAAATGGCACAAGGGCCTGGGTCCTCTGCCTTCTTTCATTGCCGTTATTTTTTTCTTGTAGTCCTTTCTACCCTCAGTGTGTTTGCCTTGCTTCCTGTAAAAGGGCTCCTCTTGCAGGAAAGCTCCCGTTACATTTTGGAAAGACACGTAGGAAGCAAACATTACACACTTACTATAACATTACAGCTTAATGACCTACATGCACCGACTTCAACGCTATGACTGGTTGACATAGCTTCTTATTTCAACATTTATACAACTATCTCACTCAGAAGCACCTCCCCTCACTCCCAGCCTTCACCAGCTTAACTTTGCCTGTGAACTACTTAGCTGGCCAGATATATGTATATTTATACATACGTAAAAAAAAACCCTCTACAGGCTGCAGGGAAGGTCAACTAGGTCTCTCAGAAGGGTTGTTTACAGAAAGGAGGGAGAAGTGGGAGGGACTGTTGAAGTGGATGGACATGGATTAAAAAGCTCTAGCATTAAGGTAAATGTTTGTGTCTTTCGGCTTTTCCCGGTTAGGGGTCGCCACAGCGGAACTCCGGTCTGCTAATGATTGGCAGTTGATTTTTACATACCAGCTTGCCAGGCCTGACGCACAACCTTCAACTCAGGTATGCCCATTCACACATGCAGAGGACACTCTAGCTGAGAATCGAACCAGACAGCGTCTTACTGTGAGGCGACAACGCTACCGCAGCACCACCACTGCGGGTTCTAGCATTAAGGTAAATACAAATGCTAAATAAAAGGATCCTTTCTTGCAAGACTCAGTCCATCCACTTCAAAGCTGGAAAAAAAGTCCCTAACTACTACTCTTTGGTGGAATCAAAGACAGAATATCAAAGAATGGTGGATCCAAAGGTCAAACTAGACCTTCAGACCACATCCAGCTTACAGTGTCTTGCAGAAGTGTGCAGTGAAGTCCATGTCACTGCAGCATAAAAGTCATCCACAAACAAATTTCTTGAAGCAAGCTATCAAAGTCAAGATAGCCCCTGTGATTACGCTTTTGTTATGCTTGATAAATGTGTTCTGGAATTACAGTAGCAAAAGCAGACACATTCAGACAGCCACGTGGCAGTGAACCTGGATATCTTTTGGCCTAGTCTCGAACGAGGCAAACGTTGTCTACCTTCATGTGCCTTCGGTCCTCTACAGACAGAACTACATCCATACAATGTAGCTTGCAAACACCTTTATTGGAAAAGTGCAAAGAAAATTGATAACTTGGTGGACTGATTTGAAAACTGCCAGGATGATGGACTGAGTAAAGTTTACATCCAAAGTTACCCTGAATATAAAACCCTGGGTTAAGTTCTTAAGCAGACTGTCTTTGTAAAATACTAAATACAAGGTTTAGAAAGACTGTCTCCGAAGTTCAGAAACACCTTTTATAAAAGTAAAGAATTTCCAAGTCAAAACTTTATTTCAACTAGAACATAAGATTCACATGCATGAAGTTATTTTTTTTTCAGAAACTTAACTCTGGCCCTGAGGAGGAACTGGATCAAGGTGGGAGGCTGTAAGCACAAGGCACTTTTAAGACAGGCCTTGCATACCTTCAAAGATGCTGGTAATGAGGTGTTGAGTAACAATATGCAACTTTCATCTCAGTTTAAGTGTACTTTCAAGGTTGAGTAGCTGGATTCGCTATCAAAAACCCCAACTAAGAACTGCAGCTACTGAGGCAGTTATGCTCTCCCTTACTGAGGTCAGTCGTAGGGAAAATATCAATTTTTTCAGCACACCTTTTCTTAGCAGTGGGTTATTTTGAATGTTAAAAATGGTTTGGGCCACTCTGAACAGGTATGCAGTTCCCTAACCATTAATGAACTTAAAAGAAACCGTGCAGTTACAGTTTGAAGGAATGAAGGCTAGACAAGGCTTGCCAGACAGGAGGAACAACAGACCATGGTAAATCTCCAGGAAAAGAAGTTTCTATAAGAGGAAAGGTCACAGGAGTGGGAGAGAAAAACAGTAAACAACTGGCAAAGCTGGGGGGGGGGGCTTTAAAATTTTAAATTCCTTAACCATTCTACTTAACTAAGAGGGGGAAAGAGGTACTTATCCATGAACAGCCTGAAAAGCCAAAAAATACAGATTGTGAGCACCCTGATGCATCCAGTCCACTGGCAAGCAAGATCAGGAGAGACAGGAAAGCATGGTGCATTATGGGGGCAAGATAAGTTTGAGCTTGACAGAGCTCTGCAGGTGCTGAAAAAACAGCCACCTGCAGCAACCAGTCTCAACACTGAAGTGAACAGACTAGATCACGCATCACCATTTATTTGACAGATTCTCTTGTCCTTCGACCTTAAAGACATTACCAGCAAAGCAGTTGGACATACCATGGATTCCTGCAGCATCTCAATGTGTGCATCTAAATCAGACTGAGAAGCAGACTGTTTCAGGCCTAGCCTTTCTTTTTTTCTTTTTTATATAAAGTAACGTAACCATAACACTGTTCAGCCCCTAGACAAAACAAGCACTGGAGCAAAGGTCCTTAAGGTATCTGCCTACCGCACTCACTTCCCTTTCTTAGCAAAGATCAACAAACCTTCTAATAGAAAATACAAAAAGGTTTCCAAATTTTTTTTATCACTTTTTAAGACATAACTGCATCTTTTTCAAAATGGGTTTAAACCTATTTTGAAAAAGATGCAGTTATGTCTTAAAAAATGATAAAAAATTGACAAAAAATTATGTTTAAATATAAGACTATTTATTATGCACGTCCTTTTAAAAATGTACGTATATATCTAACTAATAATTTAATTACTCTGATAATGATGCTGGTTGGCTGCTGATTATCATGTGATGTTAGTTTTAAATTTAAATAGTACTGTGTTTTAATTTAGTTGTATCACACTGAAGGAGTAATCCGAAAGCTTTGTATTTCTATCTGATTTTTATTCACAAATTTTATTAAACAGTTTGGATGTAACTTGGCCATTTTTTTCTGTGTTTACCTTACAGACCTTTACCAGGCCTCTTAAGGGCAGGAGCTTAAATGCTTCGTTTCTTTGAAACACTAAGAAAACATCCTTAAGGACTCTCAAGACTAGAGGAAATGATGGACTCATGGCCATCCACATTTAGGAGTAATTTTTGCGGCTGACCGACAGCTTTTCTGACTCCAACAAGTCTCTCATTCTACAAAATGTCTCCCCCAAACAAAATTCCCTCTGTGGAGGAGTCAGAGTCCTATTTACTGGGGCTGCTGCCATCTTCAACAGCAGGGTCTAGGGACGGCATTCCCAGACCTCCACACCTGTGTTCTCCCCATGCAGACAGAGTACACAATCTGCCCCCTTTCAACTCACAAAAAATACTTAGTCTACAGGCACCAGAGGCTAGATGTCTTGTTTGATTCCATCAGAGGGCTCTTGGCATGGTAGAACATACCTTGATCTGCAGGCAGTGTAGCTTACAAAGGTGGTCCTTGAAACAGCAGAGCATTGGGCTGTGAAAGCACCTCACCAGGATGTACATGGGGTCATAGGTGTTTACTAGGCTAACTACCACAAGGACCTTTTTAAGCCTAGCCATGCATCCCAAATCTCTGACAAATTCTGATACCCTTGATAAGTATAAGCATGGGCCTGGCAGATGAACCATTTCACAGGTTACCTATAGGTTCATAGGACGATACTAAGCTACTGGCCTGGAGGCCCTTATAAGCCTAGCCAAGAATTTCACCTACACTCCACAAAGTCAGCACCTGTTTTCCTTGTCCAGCAGGGACACAGGTGGGACCACAGTGGTATATTTTTTGTTTCCCATTCAGTCATCCAGGTTCCTCTTAAAGAGGGCTAGTGAGGTACTCTGCTTGACATGGAGAGGAAGTCTATTCCACAGATGGGAGCGTCGTTGTGACACAAATCTATCCCCCCCCAAGTCCTATTAATGTCACAAACCAGGTTGACACCTTGTGTGTGGGTTGCATGACTGGAGTTTGACTTACAGATATGCAGCAACTCCATCAAGGCAGAGTCTGAGACAGCCTTGTATGCCAGACAAGTCACCTCTGAGCAGTCTCTATGAGACTGAGTAGAGGGACAGGGCTTTTAGCCTATCTGTATAGGTTGGTGTTTGAGACCCCGGATTTTCTTGGTCTGGAACCTCTGTGGTCTCTCCAACTGCTGCATGTGCTTGGCAAGGTACGTGCCAACGGGGCATTTTACTCGATAATGGGTCTGATAAGGGAGGAGTACAGGGATGTTATGACCTCCTTGTTCCTGGATGAAATACCCTTACTTATGAGGTGGGCAATGTACAAAGCCCATCGTACAATGGAGGCAACATGGTGGTCAAACGTCAGGTTGCTATAAACCTGGGAGCCCAAGTCCCTCATGACTGACTGCGTGCTTAGTATGTTATTAATGTGATAATTAGTGGGGACACCATTTTCCTCAAAGGGGATAATGATGCATTTCTTGGCATTCAGTTTGAGGCCATAATTCTGGCACCAGTCATTAATTTGGTTAAGGCCCTCTAGAGGATATCCACATCACTAAGGGAATGTATGACAATCTGCAAACCTGGTCAGCTACATACCACTAGTTTTGGCTTGCACCTCAGAAAAACCTCTCTCAAACAGCAGAGGAACCAAGACTGATCCTTAGGGTACTCGGCTTGTTACGGGTCTACTATTAGAGGTGGCTTCCCCGATTTTGACTGAATGGGTTCGATCAGTGAGCCAGTTAGCTACCCATCTGGTAACATATGAGCTAATGCCTAGTTGGGAGAGTTCATCTATTATGCCATAGTGGGGAATAGTGTCAAAGGCTTTGGCTAGTTCAAGGAAGGCAGTGTGCACTGTCTTGCCCTCATCCATGGCTTTGGGGAGTGTTTCGAAGAAGGCAACCAAGTTTAACAAGCATGATCTGCCTTTGACAAAACCAAACTGTGTGGGATCAAACGTTTGGAGGTTGCCAATGTCTGAGTACCGGCGACTAGCTTAGGAGAAGCTTTGTCGTCGGTTTTGGACCTCGACAGTCTTGTCTCTGTCCTTTTATTTGCGATTTTTGTGAACTCCGTTAGTTTGACTGATTGCTATCCAATGACATTTCAGGATAGTTAAATCTGTTTCCAAAATATTTTGAGGCAAAGATATACTGAAGCTTAATAGTGCGTTGGTTAAATCTAGCACAAAACCGACAGCTAGACACATTATGATCAGGGCCTAGGCAAGGAATACAGTACAAATGGAAATCCTTATGAGGTATTTGCTTCCCACAAGTAATGCAATTATTAGCTTTTACTGACATCGGTATGGAGCAAGAAAAGGTTTCCCCAATGGGGTACCTATCTTTAGTGAAGACTTCGGTTCTGAAACTAGAATTCGAAAATTTCAGGAGTCTGCCGACCAGCACTTCCGAACTGCTTCTGCTTCGGGCACCATGCAGCAAGAAAGACTAAAGAAAATGGCGTCGGCTGTCTGTTTTACACCCCCAACGACCTGATGTCATGGAAGAAGAGACAGCAACCGACACAAGACTTTGGAATTCAGGCCGACTGAGGGCAACCTGCCAGCAGATTACCCTTATGTAATGACTGCAACAGTGAAACACGAAAAACATCTGTGTGGGATCAAACGGTTGGAGGTTGCCAATGTCCTTGTTTAGAAGGTCCATGATAATGCATTCCATGGCCTTGCAGACCAGGCTAGTTAGGCTGACTGACCTATAATTGCCTGGTTGGTGGACGCTCCACCTTTGTGCAGAGGGATGACAGTGGCTGTCCTCCATTCTGCTGGGATGAAGCCGGTGCACAGGCTTTGGTTAAACAGGATGCCTAGTGGTACTGAGAGTTCTTGCCCGAGTTCATGTAGGACACAGCCAGGGATATTGTCGGGTAACATGGAGGCTGTACTTTTTGCCTTTGAGAGGACATTAATAACCTGTGCCCTAGTGATGAAAGGAGGGAGGCATGTGCTGGGGATGTCCTGGTTTACTGATGGGGGCACAGGGTGAAGTGTTCACTGAACTTGTCGGCCAGCAGGTTGGTTATATCTACGACATTTGTATGTGTGATATTCTTGACCACCAATTAAGAGCAGATCTGGGAGTTGCCTTTGAGATTGCGGACATATATGAAGAGGGCCTTGTGACTGCCCTTAGTGGATGTAGCCAATTTGGACTTGACCAGACAAGTTTACTCTTCCTTGAGGATGATGATTTGGTCCGGTCAGGTACTGTCGTGTCCATGCAGCTATATAGGTGCTCATATAGTTTTTTGGTGCAGGCCTGGACATAAGTGCTTGATTCAACTGAAGGGATTGTGGCTGTGAAGCTTATAGCTGCTCTCAGGAGGTGGTAGTCATCTTTGGAAAAGTTTTTTGTTCAACCCTAGCAAGGGGGGGGGGGTCAGGGGAGATAGTGATCCTTGAAAGTGATTGCTTTATGGTCAGATCTTACCAAGGAGGATGACACTGTAGGGGTGTTACAGTGGCTACACATGTTGGCTAGTACCAGGTCCAGGATATTTTCACCTCTTTGAGGGGTTGTCGACCAGCTGATTCAATGCATTGGCAGTGACGAAGTCAAGGAATCTCTGGGCATTGGTGTTTGTGCTAGAAGTCTTCCACTCTATGTTTGGTTAGTTAGGGACAGAGTAGAGGGTTGAAACTTGACGGATTCAAGCAAGCCCAAATAGGTGGAGTGGGCCTCCTGAATCATGGTTGGGGGTCTGCAGCTAGCTATGATTTGAACAGGTGTTTTGTCAATAGTTAACTGCACCTGGAGTGTCTTCTGTGCGTCATACTGCTTGACCAGCCTGGAGGTGTGCATGCCTTTGATAAATATTGAAATTCTACCTTCTTTGGGGTCTGAAAGTATGGTAGGACAAGTAACCTGGCAAGGCTGAGGTGCTCCCCGCAGCTTTGAAGCAGGTGTCAGTGAATGCACAAATGTCAACATCTTCCAGGGCGAGGAATGCTTGCAATGAGTGCAGTTTCATGTTAAGGCTCCTAGCATTTAGCAGCATGACGTTTAAATTTCATTCAGAAGAATTTTTCATGGTGGTAATCTTGTCCTCATGACTTTGCCTAAAAAAGGCACTATGGGGGAGACAAGAGCCTTTGCCAGAAGCCTGAAGCCCAGGGGAAACAGATGAAGGCCACCTCTGGCAAAGCATCTCGGTCTGTCAATCATGTCCTCTCAGGATGTCAGATACTGTATATTCCCTTGGAATGACACCAGAAGCCAAGCCAATTAAGTAAATCATTTTCTGATTGTACAGAGGCATCATTCTGGATGATGGTATGATGCTGTTTAAGGCTAGGGACATACCTGCCTGGGACATATTCAGCGAGCTCAATCACGTCGGTCTTCATATAGTCCAGAAAGATACGTCTCAAGTCATTCACACAGCATCTGTTTACTGAGGGTTGCTGGTGATGAGTTCAGGGGATGAGCCAGGCTGCTAGGTTCAGGATTTGTAGCTGAGGATGCAAAATCTGGCCCTCCTGCTGGGACAGCAGGGAGGAAGGGGGGGGGGTCTGAGGCAGGTGACATGGTGGCAGCACTGTCAGACTGCGTAAAGGTGGGTACCAGTGCTGGCATGGCCAGTCTGCTACAATCAGAATTCTCCTTTGCTTGTCATGTTTGATCTTTAGCAGAAACTTCGAGAGGAGGGTCTGAGGGGGAAAGGCATAGATTGAGAGGTTTTCCCATGTAAAGGACAGAGCATCCACTTTCCATGCTTGACAGTGGGGAGTTCTGGTGCAATATTTGCTCAACTGAAAGTTCTGAGGGGAAGCAGAGAGGTCCACCTCTGGTGGCGCCCACCTGTGCATCAGAAGCTTGAATGATTTGGGTTCCAGTTTCCACTCATGTGGGTCCATTAGATTTCGGCTTAAGTCGTCTGCCAGTGTATTTTGTTTGCCTGGCAGGAATCGAGCTTGGAGGTGCACTTGGTTGCTCAAGACAGTGTTCCACAGGGCCATGGCTAACCTGCAGAGTGTGTAGGAATGAGTTCCCTCCTGCTTATGTGCCACATAACTGTGGTGTTGTCTATCTTTACAAGAGTTGTCCTGGAAGGAAAAGCGTATTTGATGGCTGTCGGAGCACTCTGTACAGCTAACATTTCTTATTTGATTGAAAGGCAGGTGAATTTGTCCTGGGCACCATTTGGCTCGAATGCATTAGCCTGCCATGTGATTCCCCCATGCACAGTCTGATGCGCCTGTTGACAGGGCTTGGGCGGCGAAGGGTTGACGGAAAGGAAGTCCCTTGTTGTGGTGCAAGCCTCTGCCCACCAAAGGAACTCCGCCCTTAGACAAAGAATTATAGGAATCACTGTTTCCAAGTCATGAGAGAGTTGACACCAGAGACTTTTTAAGTACCACTGAAGTTTTCCTCATATGCAGTCTTGCATATGGAATTAGTAGAATGCATGACGCAATGAACCCTTTGCAGTATTTTCCTTGCAGATAGCTGGGTCCTGGAGGCCATTAGTTTGAAGTAGTTTGTCAAATGAAACTGCTTTTCTGGAATGAGGAATGCCATCTGGGAAGTTGGGTGCAAGCTTGCTCCCAGGAATACAATTGTTTGGCTGGGCACCAGATGTGATTTCTTTTCGTTGAGGGTGTACCCCAGAGAAGTTACGTCTCTTTACGAATGAAAGGTGCTTAAGTAGCAATTCCTGACTATTTGCCTGAATCAGGCCATCATCCAAGTATGGTTAAATATGAGTATGTCTCTGCCTGCAGTATGCAATGGCTGAAGCCAGGCACTTTGAGAATACCCTGGGCACAGTAGAAAAGCCAAAGGTAAGTGCAGATTACTGATATAGAGCCTTCCCTGAAACGAAAATATTTCCTGCAAGATTCCCTTGTGGGGATGTGCAGATAAGCTTCTTTCAAGTCTAGGGTGACTAGCCAGGAGTCCTTGGCTAGCATAGGAAGCAGATGTTGTAGTGTAAGCCTTTTTAATTTTGGGACCCTCAGGGAGGTGTTGAGAATGGACAGATCCAAGATAGGGCACCATGAGTTCTCTTTTCTGGGCACCGGGAACAGTCTGGAATAGAAACCCTATCCCCTCTGCTCTATAGTAACAGGTTAAACAATCCTGATACTGAGGAGAGAAAGTACTTGCTTTTGAGCCTCTTCCCACTGGTTTGGAGGAAGGTCTGGCACCCAGCTTGGGGTTGGCAGTGAGTGGAAGTAGAATATGTATCCCTGGGATACAATGCTTTGGACCCATTAGTCCTGGGTAATGGACATCCCATTTTTTAGCATGCAGGGCAAGATTTCCTCATAGGGGTGCAAGTACTTGGGCATGGCTGGGAAAAACAATAGACAAGTCATTGTGAACTTTTTCCATAAGGGGGTGGCTTACCACTCCCAGTTTTAGAGGTGGGAGCATTCCATTGCTTAGATCTCTGCATATCTTGAGACTGTAGTCTTCGTGGTCTGTTGCTCCTGGGTTTGGGCTGAGAAGGGCTGAGAGGGGTTGGAAAGGACCAGTTTTTAGAAGGGCAATGCCTACTGAATCTAGGTGGCTGTTCCTGCAAGAAATCTGTAACAGCTTGCATAGATTTAAGCTTTTTCCTCTATCTTTTTTAAGAACAACTTCTGCTTTTGTGCCAAACAAGCGTTCCTGGTTCAATGGAGCATCTATCAATTTCGCTTTGACATGGTCTGGCAGGATTTGTTCCTTTAGCCAAGCATGCCTTCTCAGTACAGACCCAGTGTACAGCAGCCCTGCAAGATGCTTCTAAGGCATCAAAACCACCCTGCAAAGTAAGTTTACTAACTTGGTTTGTAGAATGCTTTAACTCTTGTAACTCTTTATTCTCTGCACAATCTGGAAGCAACAACATTTTCTGTTTAATTCCATGATATGCTGCTGATACTTCAACATGTGAAACTGGCAATTTAAAGCCCTTACGGCAAGAGTTGCAGAAGTGTATACCTTCTTACCCCATCTGTCTAAAGCACTAGAATCCCTGTCTGAAGGGACAGGGTTTTTGGCTGTAGTGGCCTTAAAACCTTTAGGCCCCTGGGAAATTATCTCTGGATCCGCAGTGGGATTCTTAGAGAGAAATGTTTGAGAGTCAGGTACTCTGTAGTACCTGTCAGGCTTTCTACGGGCTGGTGGTAAAGAATCAGGAGTAAGACTGGACTCCACGAAGACATCATCTACAATATCCAGGACAGGGGGTATGGCTAGAGGCCTGTACTGAGGCAAGTCTAAAAATTCTCTGAGTCTCTTTTTGAACTGTGAGTAGTCCTGGCATTCCCAGCAGAAATGCTCCCTTAAGTTATGCAAGAATTTCACCAAAAGAAAAGTCCTCTGGAGGGGAGGTGGAGGGAAAAGAATCCTCTGCATCTGAATCCTCATAGGTAGATAAGGGAATGTCTTGGTAATCAGAGGTATCAGAGTCATCGGACTCGTGGTCTGCAGAATCAGAAGGAAAATCAATCCTTTGACTTGTAGAGGGGGAAGGCTGGCTTCCCCTAATTAAAGTTATAAGGTCTTCAGCCATTCTAAGCATTTGTTTCTGTGGCATGGGAGCTTGAGCATGCACTTTGGTAGTCTGTTTTCTAGGCGTGGTGCGTACTCTGGGCCTGAGAAAGTCAGTAATTTTAGTCAAAAATGAAGTCGGTTTAATACTAACAAAGGAAGGCTGGAATACACCCCAGAAGACGCTGCCTGCACAGCAGCTCCGGACCATTCCAAGGTAGACACATCTGCAGGTTCCAATGTCAAAGAAACAACTCGCAGCATACCGGACTCCGAATAGGTCTCAGCAGAGGCCTGCGAATCTGTAGAAGCAGGAATTAGGGGCTGCGAAGGTGCTTCACTGGGTACTGGCCTATGCGGTCTGTCCCCATCTTTACCCTTACGTTTTTTCGGTAGATCGGTAGTCGGATGGCTTATAGAAGCCATTTCGGAATAAGGAGAATGAGCGCAAATCCTTGGGCATTGAACAAGGCACAAAACCGACAGCGAGGAACGTCGTGGTCTGGGCCTAAACAGGTGATGTAAGAATGAAAATCTACGTGAGGCATTTGCTTTTCACAGGCAAGACAATTAACTTTTTCTGGCATCTGTTAGAGCAAGAAAAAGGATCCCCAATGGGGTATTTATCTTTTAGAAAACTTCAGGTCTGAAACTCGAAAAACGAAAATTTCAGGAGGTGGCCGACCGGCACTTGCAAAAGTACAGTTCTGTACACTTACCATAAATGTAGATGTTTGAGTGTATTCACTGTTGCAGTCATTACATTCAGGTTATCTGCTTGCAGTGGCCCTCAGTCAGCCTGATTAACAAAGTCTTGGGTCCTACGTCGGTTGCTCTATCTTCTTCCGTGACGTCAGGTAGTCAGGGGTATAAAACATGCAGCCGACGTCATTACATCAGTTTTTCTTGCCCCAGATGTCAGGTGCCCCCTGACGGGAAGCAATTAAATCTATAAATATACAAGGTGATACCTCAAACAAAAAAGCAAATACACCAAAAAGCCTTTAAGCATTGAAAAGGAGAGAAGAGGTACAAGTCAAGCAAAGTCAGGGGGCTGGAGGGAGGGTAACCAGGACAGCAACAGTGAATACACTCGAACATCTACATTTATAATACGTACACAACTGTACTATGTTCTTCGTGTTTCACTGTTGCAGTCATTACATTTGGGTGGAGTCCCAAAGCTAAGAATGAGAGGAGGAATTTAGATAGTATTAGGACCAGCTATAAGGCCCTGCAAAACTGCAGTGGCAAAGCCAGCTCTGGATTTAGAGAAAATTGGCAAATGGTAATGCTTGGTGAAAGTATGTACAGAACTCCAGGTAGCAGCTTCTAGGATGTTCCTGGTAGGTATGCCTCTGAGAAAGGCTGTGGAGGTAGATGCAGCCCTGGCTGAGTGGGATCTGATCCCCTGTGGGATAGGTTTTCCATGGTGCTTATAGCAGAAATTAAAGCAATGGCCTATCCAGTTAGAGATGGTTCGCTTTGAAATAGCCTTCCCCTCTAACCCTGCAGCAAATGCCACCAGCAGTTGTTCAGATTTCTTTTGAAGTTTAAACCTGTCCAAGTAGAATCTAAGTTGTCTGTGCAATCTAAGGAATGCAGTATCCATTCCCCTTTGCTCTGCGGATTAGGAAAGACGGTAGGCAAATGAATGGACTGATTAAAGGCCACACTGGATACCACCTTTGGCATGAAAGAGGGATTGGTCCTGAGGGACACCCTGTCCGCATGAAAGATGATGAAAGGCTCCACTGCCATAAGGAGCCAGTAATTCAGATACCCTTCTTGCTAAAGTGATGGCTAAGAGGGAAGCTGTTTTCCAAGAAAGGAATTTTAAATCGGCAGTAGCAGCTGGCAAGAAAGGATGAAGGGTGAGTTTCTCCAATACAAAGTTAAGGTCCCAGGTTGGAGTTTGAGTTCTCCTGGGTGGTCTTAAAATTTTGGCCCCTTTGAGGAACTGCTTGAGCAGTGGGAGAGAGAAGAGGGGAGGTTCTGTGTTATAATGAGCTGAAATGGCTGAGGCGTGAATTTTTTTGAGGAAAAAGACATGCCCTTGTGAAGAATCTCAGTTAAGTGTTGTAAAATCTGAGGTAAATTGGGCACTGCTGTGCTCATCCCTTGAGATTGGTTCCAGGCACAGAATCTTTTCCATTTTTCAGCAGAAGACTTTCTAGTACTAGGCCTCCTTGCCTCTAAAATGACATCCATCACTGGTTTACTGAGGGATGGTAAAGGAGAGCTTAGGTAATTAGCCAGGCTGTTAGGTTCAGTGTTTGAAGCTGAGGGTGCAGAATCTGGTTTGCCTGCTGAGACAGCAGGGTAGGAGTCTGAGGCAGGTGCCATGGGGCCAACAGTGACACACTGCATAGGAGGGGGTACCAGTGTTGGCGTGCCAGGCTGGTGCAATCAAAATCATCCTTGGTTTGTCTTGTTTGATCTTTAGTAGTACTTTGGAGAGCAGAGGCAGAGGAGGAAAGGCATAAACTGATAGGTTTTTTTCAGCTGAAGAACAGAGCATCCACTTTTCACTTGTCTGTGGGGAGTCCTTGCACAAAATTCTTTCCAATTGATAGTTCTGGGGGGAAGCAAACAGGTCTATATCTGGGCTCCCCCATTTGCTTGTCAATATGTTGAAACTCCTTGGTTCCAGTTTCCACTTGTGTGGGTCCATGAGGGTTCTGCTTAGTCCATTTGCCGGTGTATTTAGTTTTCCTGGCAGGAATTGAGCTTGTAGATGTACTTGGTAGCCCAAGGCTGCGTTCCACAATGCCATGGCTAGTCTTTAGAGGGGGTAAGAATGTGTACCCCCCTGCTTGCTTATGTACCACATAACAGTGGTGTTGTCCATCTTTACCATTAATTGTCCTGGAAGAATGTGGTCCTTGAAGGCTGTCGGAGCATTATGTACAGCTAACATTTCTTTATGACTGATGTGAAGGTGCATTTGAATTGGGTTCCATTTGCCCTGAATGCACTTACCTGCCAGGTGTGCCCCCCCCCCACGCACAGTCTGATGAGTCTGTGTTAGGGATTGGGCGGCAAGGGGTAGTGTGAATGGTAGTCCCTTGTTTTGAAGGCAGGCTTCTGCCCACCAAAGGAACTCTAGGCGTAGTCAAGGAATGATAGGAATAAAGAAGTTATGTACTCACCATAACGTTCCATCTGAGTAGGTAAACTTTATTTGTCAGCAACCTGTGGGTTTCGGATCCGATATGGATCCGAGCCAGCAGCATACCAAGCAAAAAGATCTGAGCTCCAAGCTCCTCCTCCCTAGCCATACTACACTGCAACCTCCTTCCAATCCTCAGATCGAGTTTGCCACTCCACACGTGACACCAACAAACTAACCCCAGACCCCTAAACCAAGGACAAATCTCCAGCTCGTAAATATTGAGCTCAGCAAAAATAACGCCAAAGTAAGGGGGAAGGAGGGAGGGACAGTTGCTGACAAATTAAGTTTACCTACTCAGATGGAACACTATGGTGAGTACATAACTTCTTCATCTGAAGTAGACAGAGTCCCCAGCTACCCAAAATCTTGGGAGGCCATTAAGGAAGGATACTCCGGAGCACTGCAGAGCCAAAGGAAGCCCTTCCTCTAGACACCAAATCCAGTTTATGATGATTAATAAAGGTGTGAAAAGACACCCAGGTAGCCGCTGAGTAAATGTCATCCAGGGAAACTCTAGACTAGAATGCTGCAGATGTTGCCATAGAACGTGTAGAATGAGCACGAACTCCTTCTGGTTCTGGTAAACCAAGCTCTCTGTATGCTTGTAGGATACAAAGGGAAATCCACCTAGCAACAGTCACTTTTGAAACTAGTTTCCCTAAAAAAGGGCTTAGCAAAAGAAACAAAAAGTTGATCAGATTTACGAAAGGCCGCCATCCTGTGCAAATAAAAATGTAACTGCCTGTGAACATCCAGCAAATGAAGTTTGTATTCCCCTTTGTTCTGAAAATTAGGGAAAAAGACAGGCAAATTAAAAGATTGATTGATGTTGGTCTCGGAAGCAAATTTAGGGAGAAAGGATGGATTAGTCCTGAGAGACACCCTGTCCTTATGAAACACAAGATATGGGGATTTCATACAAAGAGCTTGAAGCTCCGACACTCTCCTTGCTGAAGTTATAGCTACCAGAAAAGCTGTCTTCCATGACAAAAATTTTAAGTCAACTGATGCCAAGGGCTCAAAAGGAGGCACAACTAAGGCCTGAAGATCTGCAGTCAGATCCTATGGCGGGGATGGATTCTTAATAGGAGGTTCTCAGAAGAAAAGTGACTTTCAAAAAGGTCTTACAAATTCTGACAGCAGTGAGAGAGCCTAAAGTGTCCCCTACATGGAAATGAGAAATAGCCACCAGCTAGCCCTTCACTGTGGAAGAGCTGGCTCCTTGCTGGAAGATACGACACAAAGACTAA
This sequence comes from Protopterus annectens, assembly GCF_019279795.1. NCBI lineage: Eukaryota > Metazoa > Chordata > Ceratodontiformes > Protopteridae > Protopterus > Protopterus annectens. The sequence continues at coordinate 551,549,126 of NC_056734.1, read as the reverse complement.
AACCGCTGGGATCGGAGTGGTAAAAGGATCTAGATTTCTCTGTGAAGCCCAAATGGAGAAGCGTCTCCATTTGCTACAGTAAATTTTCCTGGTAGAGGATTTGTGCACCCAACCAAGATACATTTAACAGGAGAAGATATACCGGGAGTCCTAGCAACTTATGGACCTGGAGCAGCCAAGCTGTGAGCTTCAAGCTGTCCAGATTCGGAGGAAGCATTCCAAAGGGATGACGAATCAGATCCGGAATGGGATCCATGATCCAAGGTGAAGCTATGAGATGAGACCGTAGGCAGGAGAACCAGACTTCAGGCCAGAATGGGGCTATGAGGATCAATCTGCTCCCCAACCGGCGAGTTTTCTGTAAGAACTTTATCATGAGCGGAAGAGGGGGATATGCATAAAGAACACCGGGTGGCCAAGCATGAACAAGAGCGTCTTTGGGGACCGGGATTAGAACGAAAAACTCGCTGCACTTCGTGTTGGAAGGCGATAGAGATCGCAGCAAGGCTGACCCCACTTGAGGAAGATCTGTTCCGCTACACAAGGGTTCAGAGACCACTCGTAGGGAGAGGAAAGTTCTGCTCAATTTGTCCGCCAAGATGTTGGACCAATCCATAATGTGCATTGCTATTAGAAAGCAGTGAGTGGAGATCGCCCATTTCCAGACACTCACTGACATACTGTCTGACTGGATTGCAATAGTTCCCAGAGGAAGATAAGCATGAAGGGCCTGCAACGCTAAAAGGACCGCTCTCATCTCAAGAAAATTTATATGCAGAATGGCCTTGTTTCGAGTCCACGTGCCTTGAACAGTCCTACCCGAACTATGCTCCCCCCACTCTGGGCAGCAGGCATCCGTGGTCACCGTGGCTTGGGGTTGGGGCGCAAGAAAGGGACGTCCCTCCTGCAAATTCCGAGATTGGAACCACCACGTGAGAGAATTTCTGCATACTCTACTCAGAGGGATTAGAAAATCTAGAGATTGATGAAGAATCGACCACTGAACTTACAACGTCCATTGTAAAACTCTCATATGCAAACGAGCACAAGGGATCAGGTTGACAGCTGCTGCCATGGACCCTAAGGCTCTCAGGACTAATTCTGCAGGAGGTGCAGAGGACTGCAGAAGCGCTAACATGAAGTGCCAGTCTGTGCAGTCTGTCTGGGGTCAAGAATGCCCTGGCCTGACACGAATCTATTCTCGCCCCTATGAAGTCTAACATTTGAACAGGTTGAAGGGAAGACTTCCTGAGATTTATGGTAATCCCTAGCAGAGGTGATACCTGGAGAAAGAAATCTCTGGCTAGTAACAGTAGATGCCTGGTGGGGGCAGTGAGAAGCCAGTCGTCCAGGTAAGGGAAGACCTGAATGCCCTGAAGTCTCAGATGGGCTGCTACAAAGTACAGTTTTGTACCTACCATAAATGTAGATGTCCGATAGGTATGCATCTGCAGTCATCACATATGGGTTGTCCTGCCTCAGGCAGCCCTTCGGTCGGCCGGATTCCAAAGTCTGGGTCCGGCGTCGGCTGATGTCGCCCCTTCCCCGACGTCAGAGCGCCTGGGGTATAAAAGCGTCAGCCGACGCCATCTTCCTCAGTTTTTTCTTGCCCCAGATGCCAGGTGCCCTCTACGGAAGGCTAAATTTGGAGAAATGCAATAAATTCCAAACATGCACAAAAATATATACATATATAGAAACAAATACACCATAATAGATAACCCCAGCTAGCTATGAGAGGGGAATGTACCCAAGAAATACCACAGAGGGGAAGGAGGGAGGGTAAACCTGACTGCAGATGCATACCTATCGGACATCTACATTTATGGTAGGTACAAAACTGTACTATGTCCTTCAAGGATGCATCTGCAGTCATCACATATGGGTAGAATACCATAGCCAATCTGAGGGTGGAGGATCTATGTAAAGGATGGTGTAGCTAAGATGCCCTGCAGGACTGCCGTAGCAAAGCCTGCTCTGGATCTGGAATATAAAGGTATGTTGTAATGCTTGGAAAATGTATGCACAGAGCTCCATGTAGCAGCTTCTAAAATGTCCTTGGTAGCCACCCCTCTTAAGAAGTCTGTGGTGGTGGCTGTGGCTATGGTCGAATGAGGTCTAGTGTTAGCTGGCACAGTTTTTCCATGAAAGGAGTAACAGAAACGAATGCAATTCCCTATCCATTTTGAAATTGTCTGTTTTGAAATTGCTTTTCCTTGTGCACCAGCAGCATATGCTACAAACAACTGGTCAGTTTTTCTGTAATTTTTAGTTCTGTCCAAGTAGTAGCGCAACTGTCTGTGTATGTCCAGGGTGTGCAGAAGCTTTTCCCCTTTGTTTTGTGGATTTGGAAAGAAGGTAGGCAGGTGAATAGCTTGGTTTAATGAGACCCTAGATACCACCTTTGGCATAAATGAAGGATTGGTTCTCAATGAGACTCTGTCTTGATGAAAAATAAGAAATGGCTGTACTGCCATGAGGGCCTGTAACTCAGATACTCTTCTTGCTGAGATTATGGCCAGAAGGAAGGCAGTCTTCCAAGAGAGGAACTGTAGTTCTGTAGATGCTGCTGGTTCAAAGGGAGGCAGTGTTAGTTTTTCCAACACGAAGTTAAGGTCCCAAGTAGGCAGTGGTGGTTTCCTTGGAGGATTGATGGTTTTAATTCCTCTTAGAAACTGTCTTAGCAGCGGATGAGAGAAGACAGGTGGATCAGTATTGTACTCTGCTGAAATTGCTGAAGCATGAATTTTAATGGAAGAGTAAGACAGGCCATTGTGGAGCATTTCTGCCAAATATTCCAGGATATGTGCCATGTTCATAACTGTTGCATCTAGGCCCTTTGAGGTGCTCCAGGTGTGAAATCTTTTCCATTTTGCTGAGTATGCCTTTCTTGTGGAAGGCCTGCGAGCTTCCATGATGATATCCTTCACTCTCTTGGATAGCTTATCCTGGTGATGAGTCCAGGTATTTTCCAGGCAGCTAGTTGTAATGTTTTCAGGTTGGAATGCAGCGTTTTGTAATTGTGCTGTGTCAGGAGAAGCGGCCATTGTGGCAGAAGCCATGGTTTTGTCCGTGGCATGCTCTTTAGCAATGGGTACACCAGTGCTGTCTTGGCCAGTCCGGAGCTATCAGAATCACTCTTGGCTGCTCTGCCCTGATCTTCAGTAAGACCTTGGTCATTAATGGAAGTGGGAATGCATACACTGTTAGAGTTCTCCAGCTGAAAGAGAGGGCGTCCACTTTCCATGCTTGTGGGTGGTATGTCCTTGAGCAGAATTTCTCCAGCTGATGATTGTGTGGGGAGGCAAAGAGGTCTATGTCCAGTCTCCCCCATGAATGTGTTATCTGATGGAAGATGTCTGGGTGCAGCATCCATTCGTGTGCATCCATGATGTTCCTGCTTAAGCTGTCCGCCAGTATATTGTCTTTTCCTAGTACAAACTGGGATTGCAGCTGTATATTGAGAGTCAAGGAAAGTTCCCATAGATTCATTGCCAGTCTGCAAAGAGGGTAGGAATGGGTGCCTCCTTGCTTGTTTATGTACCACATAACTGTAGTGTTGTCTGTCCTTATTAGCAGGTGGCCTTGATGTAGAAATAACTTGAAGGCCTCGATTGCATGTATCACTGCCAGCATTTCCTTTTGGTTTATGTGCATGCGTAGCTCTTTTTGTGACCATAGTCCTTGAATGCATCTTCCTTCCATGTGCGCTCCCCATCCGTGGTCTGAAGCGTCCGTTGTAATGGTTTGGCTGGCTATTGGTTTGCTGAAGGGCAAACCCCTGTTTGACTGGCTTGCTTGAGCCCACCACAGAAATTCCCTTTGAAGGCATGGGATGAGTGGTATCAAAGTTTCCAAGCTGTAACTGTGCTGAGTCCATAAACTCCTTAGGTACCCATTGGAGTTTCCTCATATGTAGCCTTGCTTGAGGAATCAGAAGAATGCAAGAAGCCATGTAACCCAGGGCCTGCAGGATTTTCCTTGCAGTCCAGCTGAGTTTGTCTTGACAGGTTTTTGAAGTAATCCGGTAGTTGGTTTTGTTTTTCTTCTGTGAGGAAACCATTTGGGTGGTTGTCTCTAGATCCGCACCCAGAAAAGTTATTCTTTGGGATGGTACAAGTCCTGACTTGTGAATGTTGACTGTATATCCCAAGGCCTGAAGAAGATAGATGGCATAATTCAAGTGTTTTACCAAAATTTGTTGGCTGTCCGCTTGTATAAGGCAGTCGTCCAGATACAGGTATATTTGCATCCCCTGAAGTCTGCAGTGTGCAATTACTGATGCCAGGCATTTCATGAATACTCTGGGCGCAGTAGATAAGCCAAAGGGCAATGCTGAGAATTGATAATGCTCTGAACCTGCAAGAAATCTGAGGTGTCTTCTGCAGCTTTGTCTGATAGGGACATGCAGGTATGCCTCCTTGAGGTCCAGAGTTACCAGCCAAGACCCCTTGCCCAGCATGGGAAGGAGTTGCTGTAAAGTCAGCATTTTGAATTTTGGCACAATGAGATAAGTATTTAGTGCGGACAAGTCGAGAATAGGCCTCCATTGCTTTTCTTTTCTTGGAACAAGGAAGAGTCTGGAATAAAATCCTTGGCCTTATTCTGCGAGAGGAACCTTTTCTATTGCTTTCATTTTCATTAAGTTGGAGATTTGTTTCAAAGCCTCTGCCCTTTGATTTGGTGGCAGGTCTGGCATGCCTTTTCTTTTCGGTAATGTGTGGAAATGGAACCTGTATCCTTTGTCTATTATTTGTAGTGTCCATTTGTCCCTTGTAATAATGTGCCAATTTTCTGAAAATAAGGAAAGCTTTCCCCAAAGGTGCTTCCAATTGAGCCCTGGTTGGCGGTGTCAAAGTAAAGTCATTGAGTCTGTCCTTGTGCAGCAGTTGTAGGCCCTGCACTACCTCTCTGGTTGGGAAGCTGCCATTGACGTCCTCTGTAGGAGCCTCTAGCTTGCCCTCTACCTCTGGTACGCCTGTTCTTGCCTCTCTGAAATCTGTCTGTGTCTGGAAAGGACCAGTTCTTGGAAGGCCAATTTCTGCTGAATCTTGGTGGTTGGACTTGCATAAAATCTTTGACTGTTTGTACAGATTTTGCCTTTTCTTCAAATTTCTTTAAGACCTCCTGAGCAGTGGAGCCAAATAACGTTTGCTTTTCCAGTGGAGCATCCAGAAGCTTTGCTTTAACATGGTCTGGCAGAGATTGTTCCTTCAGCCAAGCATGCCTACGTATGACTGCACCTGTCATAGCTGACCTACATGAAGCTTCCAATGCATCATATCCACACTGCAAGAAATGGTTGCTAACCTGGTGAGAGTTATGCACCAGATCCTGAAGTGATTTGCGATCTAGGGGTTCAGGTGAAGACAGCTTTTTATGCAATTCATCTAACAAATATTCTTGGTACTGTATCATATGAAATTGACAGTTTAAAGCCCTCATAGAAAGGGTAGCAGAAGTATACACTTTTTTACCCCATCGCTCTAAAGCCCTGGACTCCCTTTCAGAGGGGATTGGATTTTTTGTAGTGACAGCTGCAACCCCTTTAGGGCCCTGGGAAATAGTTTCTGGATCAGCAGAGTGGGCCTTGTAAAGGAAAAGATGCGATTCCGGGACCCTGTAGTACCTATCGGGTTTGGCAGGAGCCGGAGGAGAGTGTCAGGGGTTGTGCTAGATTCAGAGTACACATCATCAATGACATTCAAAACAGGGGGAATAGCCAAAGGTCTATGCTGACGCAAATGCAAGAAGGTCCTTAATCTCTTCCTGGAAGAGAATTCCTGGCCCTGCCATTGGAAATGCTCTCTCATAGTGTGCAGAGTTTCCCCAAAAGACAGTTCTTCAGGAGGGAGGCGAAGGGATAGATTCCTCTGCATCTGAATCCTCGTAGGCCGAAAAAGCCTCCTCCTGGTAGTCCGAGAGAGCAGAGCCATCAGAGGCCTCATCTGAGGAGAGGGGATCACAGGGCTCAACCCTGGGCCTTTTTTCTGTAGGAGGTTGAGAGCTCCTGTCCGGATGAGGCTGAGAGCCCCTAATTAATGAAATAAGGTCCTCTGCTAGACTAAGGATCTGAGAACCTGTAGTGGGTCCCTGAGGGATAACCCTGGGAGGCATAGATTTTAAGTGTTTAGCAGCTTTAGCCCTAGAGAATGCCTTAATAGACATGGATGCAGGAGGCCTGGCTGCACCACGTGCTGGTGTAGTTTTGTCTAAGGGAATGGTGTCGGTAGGTTCCTGGACACCAGATTCCAAAGGAGATTCAACAACCGATACAGTAGAGGCCTCCGGGGCCGAGGTTGTCGCTTGTACGGTTTCGGCGGACGGTAGTACCAAGGACTTGGTTTCAGCCGAGACCGAGACACTCGCGGTAGGCCTGGCCGTGGTTTCAGCCGAAACCGTGGACCGCGTGTGTCGGTCCTTGTCCTTCCGTTTCTTTATTAAATGTGAAGTCGGAGTCTCCAACGGCATTTTGTAAGCAAAACTAGCCCCAAAAAAATTCCTCTGCAAACTCTGACCGACGTCTTAAGAGTGCGTCGGTTGAAGGAAGCACAGGCGGAACAGGCCGTGACGTCGTGGTCTGGGCCTAGGCAAGGTAGGCAGTAAGAGTGGAAATCCTTATGAGGTATTTGTTCCCCACAAGTTAAGCAATTATTAATTTTATCTGACATCGGCTGAGGCAAGAAAGAGTCCCCAACGGGGTACTTAGCTTTTGAAGTCTTCGGTATAGCTGAATTACAGGAGCTGGCCGACCGGCACTTGCGAACTGCTTCTGCTTCGGGTACCACGCGGCAAGAAAGACTGGGGAAGATGGCGTCGGCTGACGCTTTTATACCCCAGACGCTCTGACGTTGGGGAAGGGGCGACATCAGCCGACGCCGGACCCAGACTTTGGAATCCGGCCGACCGAAGGGCTGCCTGAGGCAGGACAACCCATATGTGATGGCTGCAGATGCATCCTTGAAGAACATCTGCCATGAACTTGGTGAACACCCCTGGGGGGGCTGTGGTGAGACCGAAGGATAGGACCCTGAATTGGTAATGACTGGCCCCTAGCCAAAAGCAGAGGAACCTCCTGGATCGCCTGTCCATCAGAATATGATAGTACGCATCCCTGAGGTCTATCGAGCACAACCAGTCTTCCCTCCTGCAGGAAGCGCAGGATGGATTGAAGCGTGACCATCCAGAACATTTCCTTGGCAACTAACAGGTTCATTGTTGATAGGTCGAGAATCGGCCTTGGGTCACCCGTCTTTTTTGGCACCAAAAAGAACTTGGAATAGATGCCTGATCCGGAGTGGTCTGGGGGCTCCTGCTGGATGGCTCTTTTCTAGTAGCTTTTGTATTTCCAAGGCCACGGCCTCCCTCTGAGCGGGTGGGACAGCCGGAAGGCGCCTTGTGTAAGGGGGCTTGTTTATGAAGGGAATAGAATAGCCTCTGGATATTATTCAAAGCACCCAGCGATCTGTCGTGATGGACTCCCATTGGGCTAGGTGCATCGAAAAATGCCCCCCCCCCCCGACTGCCTCCAGAGAGGAGCAGTCGGGCAACCCCTCAGGGTTACTGCGCGGGTCGCTCTGAAAAAGGTTCTCATGACCCAAAGTTCTTTGGCCCCCCCTGCCTCTGGGGGAGGAGGAGTCCTGAGCATTCCGGGACTGCTGTGTTTTCCGGAACCACAGCTTCTTTTGCCCTCGTTGGTTCCTGGAAAAGGACCTTTGAATGTTAGAGAAGCGGATCCTGATGGCTGACTGCGTCTTCCTGTCTTTCTCGCTCTGGACAAGCATATCGCGGACAGTCTTCCCAAACAGGGTCGAACCGTCAAATGGTGCGTTAGCGAAGGACGCCTTGAAGGATTCCGAGAAGTCGCAAAGACGGAGCCAGGAGTGATGCCGGACCTGCTAGCCCTAGCGGCTCCCTCGGTGGCATGAGAGAGTAAACGCATGGACATATTGGACACAAGACTTGAGAGTGGCCATACGAGCCGAGAAGGTCCATTTATCCTCAGCCGACATGGACTCCAGGGGAGTCTCAGCATACTCTTTCACGAGGTCCCGCTGCAGTTGAATTACGTGGGCCAAGTAATTCAGCGTCCTTATAGTAAAAGGTGGCTGAAGCAAAAGTCTGCTTTCCAAGACAGTCCATAGCCCTGGACTCCTTGTCTGGGGGGTGGACCGAGGAACTTTCTTGGGCGAATTCCTTTTTTGTGACCGCCGCCAACACCATGGCATCAACCGGGGAACCTTTGTTCCAAGAAGCTCTATCTGCTGGTGGACTCAATATTTTGTCGGGCCTTTTGGGTATAGGCTCCACAAAGTCAGGCTCCTTCCAAGCTCTGGTGGTGATAAGGTCGACCAGAGGGGGGGGATGACACCCATGTGGTAGATGAGCCTGTGTCGAACGCCTCCAGGAATACTGACTCATCAGAGGAAGGTTTTTGAGCAGACCCCCCCCCCCTCCAGGCGAAGGATTTCCATAATGTCTCCAAAGGAGATGTCTTCGGGGGGGGGGGGGGGACTTGGGGGAACCTTCCCCTTACTCCAAGTCGGTATCCTCAGCAAGGGACTCGGGGGAGTCCAAGTGCCTCCTTTTACACTGGCGTTTGGGAGGGACCTCCTCGGGTTGACTCTCCGGGGAGGGCTCACAAATGGTTTTGTGTTCCTCCAAGGGAACTGTCTGGAGCGCAATAGACGCAGGCTGTCCCTGGGGGCACTGGATGAATGAAAACAAACCCAGCTGCGAGGGAGTAGGGATGGACCCCGAGGACAGAGTGAGGGGTTTCGATCCTTCAGAAAGAACCCTCTCAACAAAGTCGAATGCAGAGGGAGAACTGGCCTCCCTGAAACTGGTAGTGAGGGTAGCCAAGACCCTCAGATCTGAAGAAGGGATCAGAGCCAAAGTTGGAACGGCCAGATCCGAAGCGACGGTATGCCCCGACCACAACGGGGCTGATGACACACACATCCCCTCGGATCAGACTCCCAACTCTTGGCTCCGAGAGCTTGGATCCGACAGACTCAAGGGCATGGCCGGCGTTGAGGCTGAAGGCACCATCAGCGCCGACCCCTTGTCTCCGGGGCTCCTTGGATCCATAGACTCCGATATCCGATGGTGGACCAGAGAAGGAGCTATCGGGGTGAAAAACGGAGCCGAACTTCCCGCACCAGGAGGAGGGGGAGCCAGCAGAACCCCCATCTGCAGTTGAGTTTGTAGAAACCTTCGCATCATCCGATCCATGTCTGCTTCAGAGATGCTCAGAGTCGATCTGGAGGATGCCACCGTCGCCGGCCAGGAGAGCTGACGCGAAGACGACCTTGAGGGTGGTCTAGCCTCCTCCTCCAGCTCCGGAGAAAAACGTGGTGAACGGAGTCGAGGAGAGGATGGCCTGGTAACTTTTACCAGGGACAAGATCACCTTAGCGGGAGGGGCCATTGGATCCAACTTGGCCCGTTGCTTGCGGCCTCTCTCTCTATCTTTATCCTTTTCCTTGTCTAAATGTCGCTCTGTCTCCCTGTATTTTTTTTTACTATGTCTTTATTGGCATCTCTCTCTCCCTGTGGTAAGGTGGGAGGGTGAGTCCTGGACAGGGGAGAAGGGCCTGAAGGCTGAATAGCCACAGCCGTGGCTTTTGAGGAAGCAGCAGAAGAGGCAGAAGTTGATTCTGCGGGTAGAAGACCCGCCAGAATTAACTTGTTCCTGTGATCCCGCAGGGCTCGGGGGTTGAAGGCCGCACAGATCTTGCAGCCGGAAGATAAATGGGCCACCCCCAAGCAAACTGCACACAAGAGTGTGACCATCAGCTGGAGACAACTTGTGGCCACACTCTGTGCACTTAGAGAAAGTCACTTTCTGACATCTTGGAGAACACACATACACACACACTACGGGCAGGAAGGGGGGGCCTACACTAACAGAAAGTTAACAACTTTCAAGATATAATTGCTTTTGGGCCTCTGCCCACTGCTTTGGAGGTAGATCCAGCCAACCACTTGGAGTTGGTGACGTGTGGAAGGGAAATCTGTATCCTTGGCACACTATATTTAAAACCCATTTGTCCTGGGTAATGAGTCGCCAGTTCTTTGCATGAAGTGCAATCTTTCCCCTCAACGGGGCAGTCAGTTGAAAAGTGGTTGGAATATTTAAAAAGAAGTCATTGAGACAGTTTACCATAAGGGGGAGCTTTATTACTCCCAAATTTGGAAGTGGAGGCCCCCCACTGCTTAGTCCTGTGAGTCCCCTGGGACTGAAGCCTGGGTGCTCTGCTGAATCTGGGTTTGGACTGAGAAAGTCTGGAAGAGGCAGAAAAGGACCAGTTCTTAGAAGACCAATGTCAACTAAATCTTGGAGGTTGCACTTGTAAAAAGTCTTTAACAGTTTGCATATATTTAGCTTTTCCTCCATCTTTTTAAGAATTTCTTCTGCCTTGTTGCCAAACAGGTGGCCCTGATTTAAGGGAGCATCCAGTAATTTCGCTTTAACATGATCTGGCAAGGATTGCTCCTTAAGCCAAGCATGCCTTCTAAGTACAGACCCCCAGTTACCACAGCCCTGCAAGATGCCTCTAGTGAATCAAAACCACACTGCAATGTAGGTTTACCAACTTGTTCAGCAGAATGCATAAAATCCTGTAAATCTTTACTTTCAGCACAATAAGGAATCAACATCATTTTCTGTTTAAGCAATCCAATAATATGCAGCTATTTTAACATATGAAACTGGCAATTCAAGGCCCTAATGGCCAAAGTAGCAGAAGTGTATACCTTCTTACTGCATCTATCCAGCGCCCTGGAGTCTATCAGAGGGGGTAGGATTTTTGGCAGTAGTAGCTTTAATGCCCTTGGGTCCCTGTGAAATAGTTTCAGGATCTGCAGTAGGATTTTTGAAAAGGAACTTGTGAGTCAGGAACCCTGCAATATCTATCAGGTTTTCTGGAAGCAGGAGGTAGAGAGTCAGGCGCCATGCTAGATTCTGAAAAGGCATCATCAACTATGTCCAGTACAGGAGGTAGAGCTAAAAGCCTGTGCTGGGGCAAGAGTAAGAAATCCCTAAACCTCTTTGTAGAATCAGAGAAATCCAGACTTTACCAACGAAAAAGCTCCCTGAGAGTACGCAAGGTTTCACCAAGAGAGAAATCCTCTTGGGGGGGGGGCAGAGGGAATAGAGTCCTCAGCATCAGAATCCTCATAGGTAGAATAAGGGTAAATTCTGGTCATCAGTGGAAACAAACTTCAGAATCCTGGTCAGAAGTATCATAAGCAAACTCAGTCCTAGGTCTCTTAGAGGGGGAAGGTTGGCTTCCCCCTGATTAAAGTAATAAGGTCTTATGTCATTCTTATCATTTGTTCTTTAGGCATAGAGGCCTGACCATTCAGTCTGGGCGTCAGTTTTCTAGACATGGTTCGAGTTTTAGGCCTTGAAGAAGAAGATGGTGCCGGTTTAATATTCAAGTCAGTAGGCCTGAATACACCCTCAGAAGCCGGTGCCTACACAGTGGCTCCAGACCCATCCAAAGTAGAGACATCTGCAGGTTCCACAGTTGAAGCATCTCGTGGCATACCGGACTCCAAATGGGTCTCAGTAGAGGCCTGCGAATCTGAAGTAGCAGGTATCAGGGGTTGCAAAAGCACCTCACTGAGTACCGGCGAACTGGGAGGCCTGTCTCTGTCTTTATCTTTGCGTTTTTTTTCGGAATGTCGGTAGTCAGATGGCTTACCAAAGACATATCAGGATAATTGAACCAAGCACCCAAAAATTTAGAAGCGCAAATATTCCGACGACAGACAGTTTGTGGTTTAAATAAGGCACAAAACAGACAGCGAGGTACGTCGTGGTCAGGGCCTAGGCAAGGAATACAGTACAAATGAAAATCTTTATGAGATATTTGCTTTCCTCAAGAAATGCAATTATTTACTTTTACTGACATTGGTAGAGAGCAAGAAAAAGTTTCCCCAATGGGGTACTTAGCTTTTAGTTGAAGACTTTGGTTCTGAAACTCGAAAACAAAAATTTCAGGAGTCGGCCGACCGGCACTTACGAACTGCTTCTGCTTTGGGCACCGCACGGCAAGAAAGACTGATGTAATGACGTCGGCTGCAAGTTTTATATCCCTGATGACCTGACGTCACGGAAGAAGAGACAGCAACCAACGTAGGACCCAAGAGTCACGGAAGATGAGACAGCAACCAACGTAGGACCCAAGACTTTCTTAATCAGGCCAACTGAGGGCTACTGCAAGCAGATAACCTGAATGTAATGACAGCAACAGTGAAACATGAAGAACATCTGCTTCTGCTTCGGACACTGCACGGCAAGAAAAGCTGATGTAATGGAATCGGCTGCATGTTTTATACCCCTGACTATCTCATGTCATGGAAGAAGTGACAGCATCCGACGCAGACATCCCAAGACTATGGTATTCAGGCCGACAGAGGGCTACCTGCAGACAGATAACCCAAATGTGATGACTGTAACAGTGAAGCACGAAGAACATCAATCTTTCAAGCAAAGCAGGAAAACTGAATGCTGGTGTTACATCATCTGGCTCTGGGACAGCCTTCTCTTCAGATCAATTATCTAACTGTGTCTTAAGGGAGTGTCCAAGCTTAGGGATGAACTGGAAGACTCCATAGCAGTACAAGTCAAAGTTTCAAATTCCTTTCATACTAAACAGTTTGTAAAGTAATGCTCACCATGATTTTTTTAATCCCTAAACTTTCAACAATACTCTACATATTGCTATGCCCCCCCCCCCACCAAATGCACACACACACATGCGTGCACACAGGCACATACAGAGGCACAGGCGTGCAGGCAGACAGACCGACACACTATAGAAGTATTTGGGTGGACTGGTCTACAACAAGAATACCCATTTCCTTTCTTAAGGGTACACATGCCCTAATGAATTTAATAAGACATCAAGCTCTGCTAAGTATACAGTATTAGTAACAAGATACAGTAAGCAATACGAAAATATTTTCCCCCAAGGCACTTCTCTGAGCTCTGCAGCATGTCTATTCCTGCCACACAAAAGAAGCAAAAAGGCTATGCTTATGCTGCAAACTCTGGCAAGTAACATCAAAATGATGCACGCAGATATCAATTTCAAAGAGGGAACATCCCTAAGCAATGGACGCCAACCCAGTCTAGATGGTGAAGGTGCAGATTTCTGGAAACTGAACTTCAGGATTTCTGCAGCTAAGTACAAAGAGTAAGAACTACTGCAACAGTGATTTAGAAAAAGAACATATGAAAGCTGTGCTGAATGAGGTCAGGGGGACTTAACATTCACAACTGTTATCCAAAATAAAAAAATGCTCCTTGAAGAAAGTCTTGTGCAATAAAAATAAAGGTAGTGTTAAACTGATTACCTGTGATGAGCTGCACATCCACTGCACAAGACTGACTAAAAGCTGCAAAGGAGGACATCTTTTTAAAATTGTTAATCCAAGACAAGTACCAACTGACAAGTCCACACCACCTTATTTGCACAGCAATGTATATGAACTAAATTCCAAGGCACATTTCTCATTCAAAAAATTCTCTAAGTATACCTTTCATTAACAATAAGGGCAATAAATTGAGACTTCTCTACCTCCAGGTGTTCGAAGAGGTCCATTGTTAAAAAATCCATCAGAGGAATTGTGCCTCCTGCGATTCCCTCCAAAGCGGACTTCTCCTCGATTAAGATGTTCTCCATGTTTCTCAAAAGTTGCTGCAGGGGACTGTAAAACATGGGAAAAAAAGACATCAGCAAATGGTTCCTCCATCACATCAATTTACCCACTTACAATCCTAACATTAATGAACTGCACCCTAAATGCAACATTTCCATTTTCCACAGCAATTTATGCCCTACAGGTCTTTCTCTACACTGTCCTAATCAGCTTTCCTTTTGCAGACAATGCAGAGTTTGACTGAAAATTGAGTTGTGTGTTTACCATAATGATGAATCTAGATGGTATGAATTCATCTTCTTCAACCCTTAGGACTTTGACCTCAGGACCAAGTAAGCTCAAAACTCCTCCCTCTAGCCAATAAGGCATCTTTTGCTCCACACAATCCACAAGACTGGAATTTGGTATTCCCCAAGTGGGAAGCATAAAAAAAAACAATCTTCCATTTCAAAACATAGGAAGTCTCAACTGGCATTCATGCTGGTCTCCGAAGATCAACGCCTACCATGGCTTCCACAAAAGCACTGCCCTCCCCTCGGTGCTCTGGGCTTAAGTTTGCCATAACTGCCTACAGGGAAAACAAAATCCCCAAATTCATGACCCAATGAATGCTGCACTAACAGAAGACAGCAGCAAATCAGTCCACTCTTTCTTGCCCTAGTAAGTACAGATTTGCTCTCTAAAGTCACAGCAAGACTCACCAACAGATAACTATTCCAGAAGAGAGGTAAACAAAGGAACAAAAATAAAGTGTCTTTCCAAACTGCTGCAGAACCATAAAAAGGGTACTTGGTCAACCAAAACCCAAGAAGGAACAAAAGGAATGAAGTGCCCAAGGACTGCAACCAGCAGCAATCACTAGAACTATAAAAAAGGGCACCTGGAGGCACCAGATGAAAGGAGACACCACTTCCAAAATTATAAAGTTATAAAAATAATCTTTTATTAATGCTTATAACTTCAGAAGTAGTGTATCCTTTCATCTGGTGCCTCAGAGTGCTGTTTTTAGTTTTTATAATTTTAAGGTTACCTGGTCAGGTGAACAGAGGGCAAGTGTAAATGGATTAAAGCCAAGTGCTCACTGCAACCCGGAAGGTGAACCAGAGATGGGAGGGAGGGTGGGTGGGTGCTTGTACTACAAAAACTCAATATAATCTAATATGCACAATAAAGGTAAGCTGTTAAACACAACTGTATGTTATTAGTAAATTACTGTTACAGTACTGCCTCTTGGGATGCTTCCCCGGACTTACACACCAGAAACAGGCTGGCCTGTTGGAGGATAATAGGACAAGACCTTTTAGAATGGTTGTGTAGCATGACCAAGTCCTGGAAATACTAGCTAAGGTATGTTCGTCAAAGGTTAGCACCATGGACAAAGTAGCTCTTTTCAATATGTCCTCAGCAGTAACCCCTTAGGAAGGCTGTGGTGAAATCATGCCAATGCATCAAAAACTATGCCGGCAAGTGTAGAAAGAATAGTTGTGTAAAATCTTACCATAACCAAAGATGTCTTCTCTTCCATGTTGCAGTATTCTTACTGTGGGATTTCCCATCCCAGGCGACCCGATGTCGGCTCCTATACAAAAGCTTAAGCCTGGTTGCTGTAGTGGCATGGGACGTCACACGTAGGGCCATAAACCACAGACCTTAAATGTGACGTCTGCAAGCACAGACCTCAGAACTTGAAGGCCAGACAGTCTTATGAGAGGAATGAGTGATTGCAGCTAGAAGAGTCAAGTGTCATATGCTGGCTAGTTGCTCTTGTTTAAGGGTAGAGCTTCCTAAAAGGTAGCAGCTAGGTTAGTAGTCCAATGTAATGCAGGGGGAAGGTGGGATGGATGGAATACTGCAACATGGAAGAGAAAGACATCTGTGGTTATAATATGATTTTACACAACTATTCTATGTCCTTCTATTCTTATGGTGCAGTATTCTTACTGTGACGGCGTACCACAGCTAGTTAGAGGTAAGTGTGGCAGTAGAGGCGGAAGATTCCAGAAACGCATGCAGGATTGTCCTAGTAAAGCCTACCCTGGCTCTGGAGATTGGATCTAGTTTGTAGTGTTTGGTGATGGTGTGGACAGTGAACCAGGTGGCAGTTTCTAAAATGGAAGGTGTGTCCAGGCTTTTGAAGCAGCCATACCTCTAGTGTAATGAGCCCTCACCCCCTGGGATAAAGGTTTGCCATGGTGAGAGTAGCAGAAATAAATGCATTTTCTGATGAATCCTGAAATAGTTTGTTTGGAAACTGCCTTGCCCATAGCCCTGGGGTGGAGGAAGACAAGTTGTTCAGATTTTTTGAAGGGTTTAGTTTTGTCTAGGTAGACTCTAAGATGTCTGTGCACATCCAGGGAATGGAGAATCCTCTCACTTTTGTTAGTTGGAGAGGGGAAGAAGGTAGGCAGGTGAATAGTCTGACTTAAGGACAGCTCATTTACCACTTCAGGAATAAAGGAAGGGTTAGTGTGAAAGGTCACCCTGTCCTTGTGGAATACAGTGTAGGGGAGGGCAGGCCATTAGTGCCTGTAACTATGACATCCTCCTAGCAGAAGTGATGGCGACCAACAGCACAGTTTCCATGTACAAAGTTGTAATGTAGTATTGCTAGCCAGTTCAAAGGGGCTAAGTATTAGATTCTCCAGGACAAAGTTTAGATCCCAGGGTGGCGGGATGGGTTTTCTAGGTGGTCTGATGTGCAAGACCCCCTTCTCAACAAAAGTTCAACATTTAGCCTGGATAGTAAAGGGGGGTCTAGAGGTGGGCAGGCAGATATGGCTGAAAGATGTACTTTCACTGAGGAGTAAGAAAGGCCATCTTTAATGAGTTCACACACATATGTAAGGACTAAAGAAAGGTCAGCATGACTGGCATCCCTGTCTTTACGTAAACACTATTTTTGGGAATCTCTCCCATTTTGATAAGTCTGATTTTATAGTAGCAGGTTTCTTGGCCTCCCACAAAAGCACTTCCTCTGAATAGTGGTGCTTAAAAGGGATTAGAAGTTTACCACCAAAAATGTTAGTGTTAACTTCTGTAGGTGTGAGGATGGATTAGGGTTCCCTTTTGTTGTGGCCTTGTGGCATAACTTGTGGTGATTACCCTTGGCTACTGAGTGAAGTAGGGGGAACCAGTGCTGCCTTGGCCAGTAGGGGGTCACCGACAAGATTTTTGGTTTGTCCTTCCTGATTTTCAGTAGGACCTTACCTTTTGAATTAGAGGGAAGGTGTAAAGAAAAGTACAGTTTTGTACCTACCATAAATGTAGATGTCCGATAGGTATGCATCTGCAGTCCTTACATATGGGTTGTCCTGCCTCAGGCAGCCCTTCGGTCGGCCGGATTCCAAAGTCTGGGTCCGGCGTCAGCTGATGTCGCCCTCTCCCCGAAGTCAGAGCGCCTGGGGTATAAAAGCGTCAGCCGACGCCATCTTCCTCAGTTTTTCTTGCCCCAGATGCCAGGTGCCCCCTAAGGAAGGCTAAATTTAGAGAGATGCAAAAAATTCCAAACATGCACAGTAATATAAAACAAATACACCATAACAGATAACCCCAGCTAGCTACAAGAGGGATAAGTACCCAGGAAATACCACAGAGGGGAAGGAGGGAGGGTAAACCTGACTGCAGATGCATACCTATCGGACATTTACATTTATGGTAGGTACAAAAAGTACAGTTTTGTACCTACCATAAATGTAGATGTCCGATGACATATGGGTTGTCCTGCCTCAGGCAGCCCTTCGGTCGGCCAGATTCCAAAGTCTGGGTCTGGCGTCGGCCGATGTCACCTCCTCCCCAACGTCAGAGCGGCTGGAGTATAAAGGCATCAGCCGACGCCATCTTCTTCAGTGTTTCTTGCCCCAGATGCCAGGTGCCCTCCAAGGAAGGCTAAATTTTGTGAATGGATAAACAGATAAAACCAGACATGCACAACAGTAATAAACAGATACACCGTAATATATATCCCCAGCTGATAGGTAAGGGGAGAAAGGACCCAAAAGGGGAAAAAAACAGAGGGGTAGGAGGGAGAGAAAACCTGACTGCAGTTGCATATCTATCGGACATCTACATTTATGGTAGGTACAAAACTGTACTATGTCCTTCAAGAATGCAACTGCAGTCCTTACATATGGGTTGAATACCATAGCCAAGCTGGGGTGGTAGAACTAAGCAAGAGATGGTGTAGCTAGAAGGCCCTGCAGGACTGCCGAAGCAAAGCCTGCTCGGGATCTGGAGTATAATGGCAGGTTGTAGTGTTTGGTAAATGTATGCACGGAGCTCCATGTAACAGCCTCTAGAATATCTTTTGTAGCCACTCCTCTTAGAAAAGCTGTGGATGTGGCCATAGCTCTGGTGGAGTGTGGTCCAATATTAGCTGGCACACTTTTTCCATGAAAAGAATAACAGAATCTGATGCAGTGTCCAATCCATTTTGAGATAGTTTGTTTGGTGACTGCTTTTCCTTGCACTCCAGCAGCATAGGCTACAAACAGTTGGTCAGACTTCCTGGTGGACTTTGTTCTGTCCAAGTAGTAGCGTAGTTGTCTGTGAATGTCTAAAGTATGCATCAGCTTTTCCCCTTTATTTTGAGGGTTAGGAAAGAAAGTAGGCAGGTGAATTGCTTGGTTTAGAGACACTCTGGATATCACCTTAGGCATGAATGAAGGATTGGTCCTAAGGGAAACTCTGTCCTGATGAAAGATGAGAAAAGGAGGAACTGCCATGAGGGCCTGTATCTCCGAGACTCTTCTTGCTGAGGTGACTGCCAACAGGAAAAACGTTTTCCAAGAGAGAAATTGCATTTCTGAAGATGCTGCTGGTTCAAAAGGAGGAAGAGTTAATTTTTCCAAGACTTAATTGAGGTTCCATGCAGGAATTGGTAGCTTCCTTGGAGGTTTGATATTCTTTATGCCTCTTAGAAGCTGCCTTAGCAAGGGATGCGAAAACACAGGTGGATCACAGTTGTAATGTGCTGAAATAGCTGAAGCGTGGATTTTGATGGAAGAGTATGAGAGGCCACTGTGAAACATTTCTGCCCAGTATTCTAATATCTGAGGTATGTTCATCAGTGATGTATCCTGGCCCTTGTTGACATTCCAGATGGTGAATCTCTTCCATTTGGCCGAATAGGTTTTTCTGGTGGAAGGTCTGCGTGCCTCCAGCAAATTTTCCTGAACTTTTTCGGAGAGGGAGTCATGGGTCTGAGTCATGGAACTCTCCAAGCTGTCAGCTTTAAGGTTTGCAGGTTCTGATGAACAGTCTTGTAACTGTGTTGAGTCAGGAGCAGAGGCCATTGAGGCAAGGGCCACGGTTTGGTGTGAGTTATGCTCAGTAGTAGTGGATACCAGTGTTGCCTTGGCCAGTCTGGAGCTATCAAGATTCCTCTTGGTTGTTCTGCCTTGATCTTCAGTAACACCTTGGTGAGCAAAGGTAGAGGAGGGAATGCATAAATTGTTAGAGCATTCCAGCTGAAGGAAAGAGCATCCGTTCTCCAAGCTAGAGGATGGTGTATCCTTGTGCAGAAGCTTTCCAGGTGATGATTGAGATGAGATGCAAAGAGGTCTATGTCAGGTCTTCCCCATGCAGATGCTATTTGTGAGAAAATGCGTGGGTGTAGCATCCATTCGTGTGGATCCAAGAAATTTCTGCTCAACCTGTCTGCCAGAACATTGTCCTTGCCCGGAACAAACTGGGATTGCAAGTAGATGTTCAGTTTCAGGGACTTTTCCCAAAGAATCATTGTTAGTCTGCAGAGGGGGTAGGAATGAGTGCCCCCTTGTTTGTTTATGTACCACATGACAGTGGTGTTGTCTGTCCTTATTAGCAAATGACCTTGCTGAAGAGATTTTCCAAAGGCTTCTATTGCATGTATCACTGCCAACATCTCTTTTTGATTTATGTGCTGATGCATCTCCATGGGAGTCCATTGCCCTTGAATGCATCTGCCGTCCATGTGAGCCCCCCATCCATGGTCTGAGGCGTCTGTTGTAATAGTTTGACTTGTTGGAGGTTTGTTGAAAAGCATGCGTTCGTTTAAGTGACTTGCTTGAACCCACCACAAAAATTCCCTTTGCAGGCATGGTATGAGGGTATTATGTCTTCTAGGTTGTGGCTGTGTTGCGACCACAAGCTTTTTAGGTACCACTGCAGCTTTCTCATGTGTAGTCTTGCCAGAGGGATTAGAAGAATGCAAGATGCCATGAACCCCAGGGCCTGCAGGGTCTTCCTTGCGGTCAGGTGGGTTAATTTTGCTAGGCCTTTGAAGTAAGCTGTTAAATGCTCTTGTTTCTCCTCTGTGAGGAAAGCCATTTATAGCTGTGTGTCCAGTTTTGCTCCTAGAAAAATAATCTCTTGGGATGGCAGTAGTCTTGATTTTTGAATGTTGACTGTGTATCCCAAAGCCTGCAGCAATTGAATGACGTAATCCAAGTGTTTTATCAAGGTCTGTTTGCTGTCTGCTTGTATTAGGCAGTCGTCCAGGTAAGGGTATATTTGAATCCCCTGGAGTCTGCAATGTGCCACTACTGATGCCAGGTATTTCGTGAATACTCTGGGCACAGTAGATAAGCCAAACGGCAATGCTGAGAATTGATAGTGCTCTGTTCCTGCAAGAAATCTGAGGTATCTTCTGCAAATGTGTCTGATAGGGACATGCGGGTATGCCTCCTTGAGGTCCAGAGTAACCAGCCAAGACCCCTTGCCCAGCATGGGAAGAAGCTGCTGTAACGTCAGCATCTTGAATTTTGGCACCATGAGAAAAGTATTTAGAACTGACAAGTCCAATATAGGCCTCCATTGTTTTTCTTTTCTTGGAACAAGGAACATTCTTGAATAAAATCCCTGGCCTTGTTCCTGAGGAGGAACCTTCTCTATTGCTTTTATTTGTAACAGCTTTGAGACTTCTATGAGTGCCTCTGCCCTTTGATTTTGTGGCAGGTTTGGCATGCCTTGTCCTGTTGGTAAGGTATGGAAGTGGAACCTGTAACCTCTGTCTATTATGTCCAGAATCCAATTGTCCTTTGTTATAATGTGCCAGTTTTTTGAGAATAGAGATAATTTTCCGCCTAGAGGTGCTTCTCTTTGAGCCTTGATAGGCGGAGTGAAAGGTAAGTCATTGTGATTGTCCCTGTGGTGCAGGTGAACTACCTGTGCCACTTCTCTGATTTTGTGGTTGCCACTGGCGTCCCCTGTAGGAGCCTCGGTATTGCCCTCTACCTCGTGCACGCCTGCTCTTTCCCCTTTGAAACTTGTCAGAGTCTGGAAAGGACCAATTCTTTGAAGGCCAATTCCTGCTGAACCTTGGTGGCTGAAAGTACAGTTGTGTACACCTACCATAAATGTAGATGTTCGAGTGTCTTCACTGTTGCAGTCATAACTGTAGGGTGCTCCTGCCGGCAGGCAGCCCAAGGTCAGCCAGAATCCCAAAGTCTGGGTCCGGCGTCGGCTGTACAAGCCAGTACCCTGACGTCAGTATGCTCTGGTACATAGCCGTCAGCCGACGCCATCTTCTCCAGCCTTTCTTGCCCTAGATGTCAGAATTTCCCAAAAATCATAAATGAATCCAATAAGGAAACACAAATACACCACAAAAGAGAAAAAGAGGGGATAGGAGGGAGGAAACACCGACTGCAACAGTGAAGACTCGAACATCTACATTTATGGTAGGTGTACACAACTGTACTATGTTCATCGTGTTTCACTGTTGCAGTCATAACTGTAGGGTGGAATCCCAAAGCAGTGAAAAAAGGGAGGAGGTCTAGACAGAAGAAGGGGCAGCAAGAAGACCCTGCAAAACAGCAGAGGCAAAGCCTGCCCTGGTCTTGGAATACAAAGGGAGATTGTAGTGCTTGGAAAAAGTACGCACAGAACTCCAAGTGGCAGCTTCCAAGATATCCTTGGTAGGAACTCCCCTGAGAAAAGCTGTAGAAGTCGCAGCTGCTCTAGTAGAATGACTTCTCACTGTACCTGGAAACTGTTTCCCATGATGAGTGTAACAAAATCTTATTCCATAAGAAATCCATTTGGAAATAGCTTGTTTGGAAATAGCCTTTCCAAGAGAACTGGAGGCAAAAGAAACAAACAATTGGTCAGATTTTCTGAACTCTTTAGTCTTGTCCAAATAAAATCGTAACTGTCTGTGCACGTCCAAGGAATGCAAAATCCTTTCCCCTTTATTCTGAGGATTAGGAAAGAAGGTAGGAAGGTGAATTGTTTGATTTAAAGCCACTTTCGAAATCACCTTGGGCATGAAAGTAGGATTGGTCCTCAAGGATACTCTGTCCTGGTGGAAAATAAGGTATGGTTCCACAGCCATGAGAGCTTGCAACTCTGAGACCCTTCTGGCAGAAGTCAAAGCTAACAAAAGAACTGTCTTCCAAGATAAAAACTCAATATCTGAAGATGCAGCAGGCTCAAAAGGAGGCAAAGTAAGTTTTTCCAAAACATAATTAAGATCCCAAGCAGGAATAGGAGGGGTCCTGGGAGGCCTTAAATTCTTAGCCCCTCTCAAGAATTCTCACCAAAGGATGAGAAAAAACAGGGGGATCAGTATTGAAATGAGCAGAAATAGCAGAATCATGAATCTTAATGGAAGAAAAGGAAAGTCCACTAGACAAAAGATCCGAAAGGTAAAGCAAAATAGAAGAGAGATCAGGTACCAGAGGGTCCAAGCCTCGGTCCTGCATCCAAATGCAAAATCTCTTCCATTTAGAGGCATAGGATTTCCTAGTGCTAGGGCGTCTAGCTTCCAAAAGAACATCCAAAACTCGTTTGGGAAGACTAGAAGAAATCAAATTCCTTTGAAGAGCCAAGCTGCCAGGCAGAGGGTCTTGAGATTGGAATGTAGCAACTGACCCTGATGCTGGGACAGAAGAGAAGGGTTCAGAGGGAGAATCCAAGGAGGCTCCAAGAACAGGTGCTTCAAAGTTGGATACCAAAACTGTCGAGGCCAATTTAGAGCAATCAAGATGAGGAACTTGGGCTTGTCCTGTTTTATCTTTAGTAATACCCGAGGAAGTAGAGGAAGAGGAGGGAAGGAATATCCCGAAAGGTTTCTCCAGTTGAAGGACAGGGCATCCACTTTCCAAGCTGCTTTGTGGAATGACCTGGTGCAAAAGTGAGGCAGCTGATGATTGAGATGGGATGCAAACAGATCTATCTGGGGGCATCCCCAAACTGCAGTAATCCTGTTGAATAAGTTGGTGTCTAGCATCCATTCGTGAGGATCCAAAATGTTCCTGCTCAGGCTGTCTGCTAAGAGATTCTGTTCTCCTGGTATGAATTGGGCCTGGAGATGTAGATTCAGATTTAGAGCTGTGTCCCATAAAGCCATAGCTAGTCTGCAAAGGGGGTACGAATGAGAACCCCCCTGCTTGTTTATGTACCACATGACTGTGGTGTTGTCTGTGTAAATCAAAAGAGGCCCTAGATGCAAAAGGTTCTTGAAGGCTAGAAGAGCATTTTGAACTGCCAACATTTCCTTCAGATTGATGTGCCAGTGAAGATGATCCTTTGTCCAGGTTCCCTGCTGGCAATTGCCTAGAAAATGTGCTCCCCAAGCATAATCGGAGGCATCCGTGGTTATGATTTGAGAAGGTTGAGGAAGACGGAAAGGCTTTCCTTCGTTTAAAGCACACACCCTGGACCACCAAAGGAACTCCTTCTGGAGGCAGGGGATCAGAGGAATCAGAGTGTCCAGATCGTGGTAATGCTGCAACCATACACTTTTCAGATATCATTGAAGCTTTCTCATATGGAGCCTTGCATTTGGAATCAACAGAATGCAGGAAGCCATGTAGCCCAATGCCTGCAGGAATTTCCTTGCAGTGAGCTGAGGTAGAGTTGCCAAAGTCTTGAAAATTGAAGCCAGCTGTATTTGTTTTTCTGTTGTGAGGAAGGCCCTTTGTAAGGTTGTATTTAAGAGGGCTCCCAGAAATACCATTTGTTGAGAAAGGATCAAATGTGACTTTTTTGTGTTCACTGAAAATCCCAGTAGGAGGAGAAGACGTTGAACAAAATCCAGATGTTGAAGTAAAAGTTAAAAAAACCAAGTAAAGAGAGAGATGAAGAGGTGAACTGCCGTTACAAAAACCATACAAAGTGTTCACCCCAAAAGATCAATCCCTAGTGACCAAAGCAGGTCAGCCCCAAACAGCACATGAATTGAAATGGGTGTTGAAATGGTTAATAAATCCAAAAATGAATAAAAAAAATAAGGCTGCTGGTTTAAACAAGACTTGTAAAACTTCTTCTCGTGAAAAACTTCATTCTGAAAAAAGAATTTGTTTTCTGAGGTTTATTTCAACAATATTGTGACCACACGGCGTTACCTATACAACACTCATGGTATTCTTTACATATTAGACTATTCTTAAACATTTTATTTGGATTCTACCAAATCTCTCATCTATGTGAAATAGTAAAAGTTCCTTGCTGTCTGCCTGAATAAGGCAGTCGTCCAAATAGGGGTAAATCTGAATCCCCTGGAGTCTGCAATAAGCCACTACTGGTGCCAGGCACTTGGTAAAGACTCTGGGCGCAGTAGATACACCAAAGGGCAGTACAGAGAATTGAAAGTGTCTCGATCCTGCCTTGAACCCGAGGAATTTCCTGTGATCCTGCCTGATGGGAATGTGTAAATAAGCTTCCTTTAGGTCCAATGTCACCATCCAGGCGTCCTGAGAGAGCATTGGCATCAGCTGCTGCAGAGTAAGCATCTTGAATTTTGGAATTTCCAAAAAGGTGTTTAACACAGAAAGGTCCAGAATAGGTCTCCATGAGCTTTGTTTTCTTGGAACCAGAAACAGTCTCGAATAAAAACCTTTTCCCATCTCTGAGAGTGGAACAGGCTCTATGGCTCTCATGGCTAGAAGAGCATCCACTTGATTTAAGGCCTCTGACCATTGATGTTTTGGCAGATCTGGCCAACCGAAAGCCCTTGGCAAGGTATGAAAGTGGAATTTGTAGCCTTTTAAAATCACGTCCAATACCCATTTGTCCTGGGTAATATGAGTCCAATTTCTGTAAAAAAGAGAAAGTTTTCCTCCGAGAGGGGCATCCAGGTAAAGAGGTCCTGTAGCCCAACCGAGAGAGTCATTGAGTTTGCTTTCTTTGAGATTGGGATCTGTCTTCTCCTCTTCTAGGTGAAGAAGCAGTCCACTGCCTCGATCTGAAGGAGGCCTGAGCTTGGCCACGACCTCTGGAGCGTCTATATCTTCCCCTTTGAGGCCTATCAGACGTGGGAAAGGACCAATTCTTGGAGGGCCAATTCCTGGAAAATCTAGGAGGCTGAACTTGCAAGAAATCTTTCACAGTTTGCATAGATTTTGCCTTTTCTTCCATCTTTTTAATAACCTCCTCAGCCTTAGATCCAAAAAGAACATCATGCTGAACAGGGGCATCTAATAATTTAGCCTTAACCTGTTCAGGTAAACTTTGCTCACGAAGCCAAGCATGTCTCCTGATAACAGTACCAGAGGCTGTGGCCCTGCAAGAAGCATCCAAAGCATCAAAACCACAATGCAAGCTATGTTTGTTCAGTTGCATGCAATACATCCTGTAGTTCCTTATCTTCTGCACATGCAGGAAGGGAAGCAAGCTTTTGCTTTAAAACAGACAAAAGAAATTGCTGATACTTAAACATATGAAACTGGCAATTTAAAGCCCTAACAGAAAGGGTAGCAGAAGTATATACCTTTTTGCCCCACCTGTCTAAAGCACGACAATCCTTCTCAGAGGGAATATGATTCTTAGAAGTAGCAACTTTAGCAGCCTTAGAACCCTGAGAAATAGTTTCAGGATCTGCAGAAGGATTCTTAAATAAGAAAAAATGAGACTCAGGAACCCTATAAAACCTATCAGGCTTAGAGGGAGCAGGAGGCATGGAATCAGGATTCAAATTAGCCTCGGAAAAAGCATCATCCACAATGTCAAGAACAGGAGGGATAGCCAAAGGCCTATGTTGAGGAAGAAGAAGAAATTCTCTAAGCATCTTCTTGGAAGCAGAATAATCCTGACCTTCCCAATGAAAATGTTCCCTCATCTCATGTAAGGTTTCTCCAAAAGAAAAATCTTCAGGCGGAGAGGCAGAGGGCAAGGAGTCCTCAGCATCCGAATCCTCATAAGGAGGAAAAGAATATTCCTGATCAGAGGAAGAGACAGAAGATATAGAAGCCTGGTCAGAGGAATCCATAGGAACATCCTGTCGAGGCCTTTTCTCAGGGGGGGGGGGGGGGAGAACCCCTAATCATTGTAAGCAAATCTTCAGCCATCCTTAACAATTGCTTCTGTGTCCTGGGAGTAGATTCAGAAGAAGCTTGAGCAGGAGCTTTAGACTTAACAGGAGTCTTTGTCTTTGAAATAGTGATGTGAGTAGGCCTGAATACTCCCTCAGAAGCCGGTACCTGCACAGCGGTTCTGGACCCATCCGAGGGAGCGACGTCCGAAGGCCCTGCAGCAGATAATATAGAAGGCCTTGATGGCTCCCCATGGGAGTCCGTATCGGCCATCGGTTCAGAAGTGGCGGACGACAGGGGCTGCAAAAGCGCCTCACTGACGACAGCCGAACCGGACGCCAGCTCCAGCTGCAACGAGTCCTGTTTGGACCTCGCAGGCCTGTCCTTGTCTTTGCGCTTCTTTTGAATTCCGGTAGTGTCCGACGACATTCTATAATTGAAGCATCTGCCAAAGTAATTCAGAGCCCAGTCGTACCTGCGTTTGATAGTACGAGAATTAAACCTGGCACAGAACCGACAACAAGAAATCGTGGTCAGGGCCTAAGCAAGGTAGACAGTAAGAGTGGAAATCTTTATGAGGTATTTGTTTTCCACACGTAATACAATTATTAACTTTTTCTGACATCGGAGGAACAAGAAAAAGATTCCCCAACGGGGTACTTAGCTTTGAGAAGAGAAGTAAGAACTTCGGACTGACAACAACCAAAAAACGCTGTTCGAAAATCGCCAACCAACGAATTGCGAGCTGCTTTCCACCGCACGGCAAGAAAGACTGGAGAAGATGGCGTCGGCTGACGGCTATGTACCAGAGCGTACTGACGTCAGGGTACTGGCTTGTACAGCCGACGCCGGACCCAGACTTTGGGATTCTGGCCGACCTCGGGCTGCCTGCCGGCAGGAGCACCCTACAGTTATGACTGCAACAATGAAACACGATGAACATCCTGGAGGAAATCCTTTACTGTCTGTACTGACTTTGCCTTCTCCTCAATAGATTTCAACACATCCTGAGCATTAGTACCAAAAAGCTTCTGTTTATCCAGAGGTGCGTCCAAAAGCTTTACTTTAACATGATCTGGCAGTCGCTGTTCTTTCAACCAAGCATGTCTACGGATAACAGCCCCTGTCATAGCTGCCCTACATGAAGCCTCCAATGCATCATAACCACACTGTAGAAAATGATTACTAACCTGCTGGGTATTATGAACCAAATCCTGCAATGCCTTTCTATCTATAGGCTCAGGAGAGGCTATCTTTTTCTGCAAATCATCCAGTAAATAATCCTGGTACTGAAACATATGAAAAAGGCAGTTAAGTGACCTCATGGCAAGGGTGGAAGAGGTATAAACTTTTTTACCCCATCTCTCCAGGGACCTTGCTTTCCTGTCAGCTGGCAGTGGATTCTTGGCTGAGGAGGTAGCCACACCTTTGGGGCCCTGTGAAATAGTTTCTAGATCCACAGAGTGGGCCTTAAAGAGATGGTTGTGAGTGTCAGGGACCCTATAATATCTGTCTGGCTTGACAGGAGCAGGAGGGAGAGAATCAGGGGAAGCACTGGAGTCGGAGAAAACATCATCCAGGACATCCAAAACTGGAGGGATAGCTAAAGGTCTGTGCTGGGGTAACTTAAGGAAGGTACGTAGCCTTTTCCTAGAATCAGAAAATTCCTGACCCTGCCACTGAAAATGTTCCCTCATGGAGTGGAGGACTTCACCGAAAGAAAAATCCTCTGGAGGAGAGGCAGAGGGAATAGATTCCTCAGCATCAGAGTCCTCATAGGCCTGGAAGGATTCTTCTTGGGTATATGAATGCTCTGAATCCCCAGAGGCTTCATCTGAAGAGACGTTGTCTGCCTGCTCAGTTCTAGGCCTTTTTTCTGCAGGCGGCTGAGAACCTCTGTCTGGGTGAGGCTGAGACCCCCTGATAAGAGAGATTAAATCTGCAGCCAGAGACATGATTTGTCTGTCAGAAGAAGGGGCCTGAGAAGTAGGTTTAGGATGGGCCTTGGCCTGGCTGGCGGCCTTAGCACGTGCAAAGGCCTTGATTGACATGGATACAGGAGGCCTAGCTGCCCCACGTGCAGGGGTAACTTTGTCCACGGGAATGGTGTAGGGTAGATCCAGAACTTCGGTTTCCGGAGGAAAATCAACAACCGGCACCGGTGTAGTCTCTGAGACCGAGGGATGAGTTAACGCGGTGTCGTCGGCCTGGAATGGTTGAATTACCGCTTCCGAAGGGACCGAAGCACTCGCTGAGGGCTTAGGCGTTATATCGAAGGAAGATGCGGGCCGAGGATGTCGGTCCCAGTCCTTTCGTTTTTTGGTAGTTTGTGCTTTCGGTTGTTCCGACGGCATGTTGCAAGCGTAGGATTCGCCAAAAAAGTCTTCGGCAAACTCTGCCCGGCGCCTGAGAGTGCGCTTATTAAAGCAAGCACAGGCAGCACAGGCCGATACGTCGTGGTCTGGGCCCAGGCAAGGGAGGCAGTAAGAATGGAAGTCCTTATGAGGTATTTGTTTACCACAAGACAAAATTAACTTTCTCAATTTGTTCTGACATCGGCTGAGGCAAGAAAAAATGTTCCCCAACGGGGTACTTAGCTTTTAGATGACTTCGGTAACTGAAAACACAGGAGCTGACCAACCGGCACTTAAGAA
Organism: Protopterus annectens; assembly: GCF_019279795.1. Taxonomy (NCBI): domain Eukaryota; kingdom Metazoa; phylum Chordata; order Ceratodontiformes; family Protopteridae; genus Protopterus; species Protopterus annectens. The sequence continues at coordinate 551,520,569 of NC_056734.1, read as the reverse complement.
CTGCTTCTGCTTCGGGCACCGCGTGGCAAGAAAGACGGAAGAAGATGGCGTCGGCTGATGCCTTTATACACCAGCCGCTCTGACGTCGGGGAGGAGGCAACATCGGCCAACACCGGACCCAGACTTTGGAATCTGGCCGACCGAAGGACTGCCTGAGGCAAGACAACCCATATGTCAGGACTGCAGTTGCATTCTTGAAGGACATCTGTACTATGTCCTTCAAGGATGCATCTGCAGTCCTTACATATGGGTAGAATACCATAGCCAAGCTGGAGGTGGTAGGATCTAAGAAAGGGACGGTGTAGCTAAAATGCCCTCACGGACTGCCGTATCAAAGCCTGCTCTGGATCTGGAATATAAGGGTAAGTTGTAATGCTTGGAAAATGTATGCATGGAACTCCATGTAGCAGCTTCTAAAATGTCCTTGGTAGCCAGGCTGTGGAGGTGGCTGTGGCTCTTGTGGAATGAGGTCTAATGTTAGCTGGCACAGTTTTGCCATGAAAAGAGTAACAGAATCGAATGCAATTTCCTATCCATTTTGAAATTGTCTGTTTGGAAATTGCTTTTCCTTGTACACCAGCAGCATATGTTACAAATAGCTGGTCAGTTTTTCTGTAAGTCTTAGTTCTGTCCAAGTAGTAGCGCAACTGTCTGTGAATGTCCAGGGTATGCAGAAGTTTCTCCCCTTTGTTTTGTGGATTTGGAAAAAAGGTAGGCAGATGAATAGCTTGGTTCAGTGAGACCCTGGATACCAACTTTGGCATGAATGAAGGATTGGTTCTCAGTGAGACTCTGCCCTGATGAAAAATAAGAAATGGTTGTACTGCCATGAGGGCCTGCAACTCAGATACTCTTCTTGCTGAGGTTATGGCCAGAAGGAAGGTAGTAGTCTTCCAAGACAGGAACTGTAGTTCTGAAGATGCTGCTGGTTCAAAGGGAGGTAGAGTTAATTTTTCCAACATGAAGTTAAGGTCCCATGTAGGCACTGGTGGTTTCCTTGGAGGATTGATGTTTTTAATTCCCCTTAGAAACTGCCTTAGGAGAGGAAGAGAGAAGACAGGTGGATCAGTATTGTATTCTGCTGAAATTGCTGAAGCATGAATTTTTATGGAAGAGTAAGAAAGGCCATTGTGGAGCATTTCTGCCAAGTATTCCAGGATATGTGCCAAGTTCATTACTGTCGCATCTAGGCCCTTTGTGGTGCTCCAAGTGCGAAATCTTTTCCAATTTGCTGAATATGCCTTTCTTGTGGAAGGCCGGCGAGCTTCCATGATGATGTCCTTCACTGTCTTGGATAGCTTATCCTGGTGAGGAGTCAAGGTATTCTCCAGGCTGTCAGCTGCAAGGTTTTTAGGCTGGAGTGCAGAGTTTTGCAATTGTGTTGTGTCAGAAGAAGTGGCCACTGTGGTAGAGGCCACGGTTTCGTGCGTGACATGCTCCTTAACAGTGGGTACCAGTGCTGTCTGGGCCAGTCCGGAGCTATCTGAATCACTTTGGGCTGCTCTGTCCTGATCTTCAGTAAGACCTTGGTCATTAATGGAAGAGGTGGGAATGCATACACTGTTAGACTATTCCAGCTGAAAGAGAGGGCGTCCACTTTCCATGCTTGTGGGTGGTATGTCCTTGAGCAGAATTTCTTCAGCTGATGGTTGTGGTGGGAGGCAAAAAGATCTATGTCTGGCCTCCCCCATGATTGTGTTATCTGAAGGAAGATGTCTGGGTGCAGCACCCATTCGTGTGGATCCATGATATTTCTGCTTAGGCTGTCCGCCAGTATATTGTCTTTTCCTGGCACAAACTGGGATTGCAGCTCTATATTGATTTTTAAGGAAAGTTCCCAAAGATTCATTGCCAGCCTGCAAAGAGGGTAGGAATGGGTACCTCCTTGCTTGTTTATGTACCACATAGCTGTGGTATTGTCTGTCCTTATTAGCAGGTGTCCTTGATGCAGAAAATGTTTGAAGGCCTCGATTGCATGTATCGCCGGCCAGCATTTCCTTTTCGTTTATGTGCATGCGCAATTCTTTCTGTGACCATAGTCCTTGAATGCATCTGCCCTCCATGTGTGCTCCCCATCCATGGTCTGAAGCATCCGTTGTAATGGTTTGGCTGATTATTGGTTTGCTGAAGGGCAGATCCCTGTTTGGCCTGCTTGAGCCCACCACAGAAATTCCTTTTGAAGGCATGGAATGAGTGGTATCAAAGCTTCTAGGCTGTGACTGTGCTGACACCATAAACTCCTTAGGTACCATTGTAGTTTCCTCATATGTAGCCTTGCTTGTGGAATCAGAAGAATGCAAGATGCCATGTAACCCAGGGCCTGCAGGATTTTCCTTGCAGTCAGCTGAGTTTGTTTTGTCAGATTTTTGAAATAATCCGGTAGTTGTCTGTTTTTCTTTCGTGAGAAAAGCCATTTGGGTGGTTGTATCTAGTTTCGCACCCAGAAAAATTATCCTTTGGGATGGAACAAGTCTTGATTTGTGAATGTTGACTGTATATCCCAAAGCCTGAAGTAGGCAGATGGCATAATTCAAGTGTTTTACCAAAGTCTGTTGGCTGTCCGCTTGTATAAGGCAGTCGTCCAGATATGGGTATATTTGAATCCCCTGAAGTCTGCAGTGTGCAATTACTGATGCCAGGCATTTTGTGAATACTCTGGGCGCAGTATATAAGCCAAAGGGCAATGCTGAGAACTGATAATGCTCTGAACCTGCAAGAAATCTGAGGTGTCTTCTGCAACTTTGTCTGATAGGGACATGCAGGTATGCCTACTTGAGGTCTAGAGTTACCAGCCAAGACCCCTTGCCCAGCATGGGAAGGAGTTGCTGTAGGGTCAGCATTTTGAATTTTGGCACAATGAGATAAGTATTCAGTGCGGACAAGTCGAGAATAGGCCTCCATTGTTTTTCTTTTCTTGGGACAAGGAATAGTCTGGAATAAAATCCTTGGCCTTGTTCTGTGAGAGGAACCTTTTCTATAGCTTTCATTTGCAATAGGTTGGAAATTTGTTTTAAAGCCTCTGCCCTTTGATTCGGTGGGAGGTTTGGCATGCCTTTTCTTTTTGGTAATGTATGAAAATGAAACCTGTATCCTTTGTCTATTATTTGCAGTGTCCATTTGTCCCTTGTAATACTGTGCCAATTTTTTGAGAATAAAGATAGCTTTCCGCCCAAAGGTGCTTCCAATTGAGCCCTGGTTGGTGGGGTCAAGGTAAAGTCATTGAATCTGTCCTTGTGCAGGAGTTGTAGGTCCTGCACTACCTCTCTGGTTAGGAGGCTGCCATTGACGTCCTCTGTAGGAGCCTCTAGCTTGCCCTCTACCTCTGGCACGCCTGTTCTTGCCTCTTTGAAATCTCTCTGTGTCTGGAAAGGACCAATTCTTAGAGGGCCAATTTCTGCTGAATCTTGGTGGTTGGACCTGGAGAAAATCTTTGACTGTTTGTACAGATTTAGCCTTAAGACCTCCTGAGCAGTGGAGCCAAATAACTTTTGCTTTTCCAGTGGCGCATCCAGAAGCTTTGCTTTAACATGATCTGGCAGAGTTTGTTCCTTCAGCCAAGCATGCCTACGTATGACTGCACCTGTCATTGCTGACCTACATGAAGCTTCCAATGCATCATAACCACACTGCAAGAAATGGTTGCTAACCTGTTGGGAGTTATGTACCAGATCCTGAAGTGACTTGCGATCTACAGGTTCAGGTGAAGACAGATTTTTATGCAATTCATCTAACAAATACTCTTGGTACTGTATCATATGGAATTGACAATTTAATGCCCTCATAGAAAGAGTGGAAGAAGTATACACTTTTTTCCCCATCTCTTTAAAGCCCTGGACTCCCTTTCAGAGGGGAGTGGATTTTTAGTAGTGGCAGATGCAACCCATTTAGGGCCCTGGGAAATAGTTTCAGGATCAGCAGAGTGGGCCTTGTAAAGGAAATGATGCGAGTCCGGGACCCTGTAGTACCTATCGGGTTTGACAGGAGCCAGAGGAAGGGAATCACGGGTAATGCTAGACTCAAGAGTACACATCATCAATGACATTCAAAACAGGAGGAATAGCCAAAGGTCTATGCTGAGGTAAATGCAAAAAAGTCCTTAATCTCTTCCTGGAATCAGAGAATTCCTGCCCTGCCATTTGAAATGCTCTCTCATGGAGTGAAGGGTCTCCCCAAAGGACAGCTCTTCAGGAGGGGAGGCAGAGGGAATAGATTCCTCTGCATCAGAATCCTCGTAGGCCGTAAAGGCCTCCTCCTGGTAGTCTGAAAGAGCAGAGCCATCTGAGGCCTCATCAGAGGACTGGGGATCAGTGGGCTCAACCCTGGGCCTTTTGTCTAGAGGAGGTCGAGAGCCCCTGTCCGGATGTGGCTGAGAGCCCCTAATTAAGGAAATAAGGTCCTCAGCTAAACTTAAAATCTGTGAACCTATAGTGGATCCCGGAGGAATAGCCTTGGGAAGCAGAGATTTTGGCTGTTTAGCAGCTTTAGCCCTTGTGAATGCCTTTATGGACATGGATGCAGGAGGCCTGGCCGCTCCACGTGCTGGCGTAGTTTTGTCTAGGGAAATGGTGTCGGATGTTTTCGGAACACCGGTTTCTGAGGGAAATTCTATAACCGACTCAGAAGAGGCCTCCGAGGCCGAGGTTGTCGGTTGTGCGGTTTCGACGGTCGGAAGTACCAAGGACTCTGTTTCAGCCGAGACCGAGACACTCGCGGTAGGCCTAGGCGTGGTTTCAGCCGAAACCACGGTCCGCGTGTGTCGGTCCTTGTCCTTCCGTTTTTTGGTTAAATGAGAAGTCGGAATCTCCGACGGCATATTGTAACAGTAACTAGCCCCAAAAAATTCCTCTGCAAACTCCGCCCGACGCCTAAGAGTGCGTCGGTTGAAGGAGGCACAGGCTGTACAGGCCGAGATGTCGTGGTCTGGGCCTAGGCAGGGGAGGCAGTAAGAATGGAAATCCTTATGAAGTATTTGTTTCCCACAAGTTGAGCAATTATTAACTTTAAGCGTTTGATCTGACATCGGCTGAAGCAAGAAAGAGTCCCCAACGGGGTACTTAGCTTTTGAAGTCTTCGGTAGCTGAAGTTACAGGAGCTGGCCGACCGGCACCTGCGAACTGCTTCTGCTTCGGGCACCACGCGGCAAGAAAGACTGAGGAAGATGATGTCGGCTGCCGCTTTTATACCCCAGGCGCTCTGACGTCAGGGAGAGGGCAACATCAGACGACGCCGGACCCAGACTTTGGAATCCGGCTGACCGAAGGGCTGCCTGAGGCAGGACAACCCATATGTAAGGACTGCAGATGCATCCTTGAAGGACATCTGTTCCTTCTAAGGAATGCTGAAGGCATCTACTCTCCAGGCTAGTGGGAAGTGATCCTTGGTGCAGAAACTGGTCAACTGTCTGTTCTGGGAGAGGCAAACAGATCCACTTGAGGAGTGCCCCACCGGTGGGCAATGTCTAGAAAAGTTTCCCTGTTCAGCATCCACTCATGCTGTAGAGATGATGTTCTGCTTAAAAGATCTGCCTGTTTGTTGTCCTCAGTGGGTATGTATGAGGCGTGCAGGGACAGGTTGTGCCTGGAGGCAATTCCCCAGATTTGTAGGGTTATTCTGCAAAGGACGTAGGCTTTCATTCCTCCTTGCTTGAGGTACTACATGATTGTGGTGTTGTCTGTGAATATTAGAAGGGGTCCCGGGTGGAGGGCAGGAAGAAAAGCCTCTAGGTCTAGGAGAAAGTACAGTTGTGCACACTTAACATAAATGTAGACGTTAGAGTGTATTCATTGTTGCAGTCATTACATTTGGGCTATCTGCTTGCAAGTAGCCCTCAGTTGGCCTGATTAACAAAGTCTTGGGTCCTGCGTCGGTTGCTGTCCCTTCTTCCATGACGTTAAGTCCTCAAGGGTATAAAACATGCAGCCGACGCCATTACATCAGTTTTTCTTGCCCCAGATGTTAGGTGCCCCCCTAATGGGAAGCAATTAAATATAAAAGTAAAAAGATATACCTCCAACAAGAAAGCAAATACACCAAAAAGGCTTTTAAGCATAGTAAAGGAAAGTAGAGGTATAGCCAAAAGAAGTTAGGGGGCTGGAACAGTGAAAACAATCTAACATCTAAAGTTATGGTAAGTGTGCACAACTGTACTATGTTCTTAGTGTTTCACTGTTGCAGTCATTACATTTGGGTAGATTCCCAAAGCTATGGTTGGGAGGAGGAATTTAGAGAGCATTAGGGCCAGCTATAAGGCCCTGCAAAACTGCAGTGCAAAGCCACCTCTGGAGTTAGAGAAAATTGGCAAATGATTATGCTTGGTGAAAGTATGTACAGAACTCCAGGTAGCAGCTTCTAGGATGTCTCTGGTAGGGACGCATCTGAGAAAGGCTGTAGAGGTAGATGCAGTCTTGGTGGAGTGACGTCTGATTCCCTGGGGGATAGGCTTTCCATGGTGCTTATAGCAGAAATGAATGCAATGGCTTATCCATTTAGAAATGGTTTGCTTTGAAATAGCCTTCCCCTCTGCACCTGCAGCAAATGCCACAAGCAGTTTTTCAAATTTCCTTTGAGGTTAAGTCCTGGCTAAGTAGAATCTAAGTTGTCTGTGCACATCTAAGGAATACAGTATCCGTTCCCCTTTATTCTGCGGACTGGGAAAGAAGGTTGGCGAATTAATGGACTGATTAAGAGCCACACTGGATACCACCTTGGGCATGAAGGACGGATTGGTTCTGAGGGACACCCTGTCCGCATGAAAGATGATGAAAGGCTCCACTGCCATAAGGGCCTGTAATTCAGATAACCTTCTAGCTGAAGTGATTGCTAAAAGGAAAGCTGTTTTCCAAGAAAGAAATTTTAAGTCTGCAGTAGCAGCTCGCTCGAAAGGAGGTAGAGTGAGTTTCTCCAAGACAAAGTTAAAGTTCCAGGCTGGGGTTGGTGCTCTCCTGGTTGGTCTCAAATTTTTGGCCCCTCTGAGGAACTGCTTGAGCAGTGGATGAGAGAAGAGGGGAGGTTCTGTGTTATAATGAGCTGAAATGGCTGAGGCGTGGATTTTAATGGAGGAAAAAAAGACAGGCCCTTGGGAAGCATCGCAGTTAAGTAATGTAAAATCTGAGGTAAACTGGGCGCTGCTGTGCTCATCCCTTGAGACTGGTTCCAGGCACAGAATCTTTTCCATTTTTTAGCATACGATTTTCTAGTACTAGGCCTCCTAGCATCTAAAATTATATCCATCACAGGTTGATTCAGGGATGGTAAAGGAGAGATTAAGTAATTAGCCAGGCTGCAAGGTTTAGTGTTAGAAGCTGAGGGTGCAGAATCTCGTTCTCCTGCTGAGAAAGCAGGGAAGGAGTCTGAGGCAGGTGCCATGGAGATAACCTTGACACAATGCGTAGCAGGGGGTACCATTGTTGGCGAGGCCAGTCTGGAGCAATCAAAATAATCCTTGGTACGTCTTGTTTGATTTTTAGTAGCACTTTGGAGAGCAGAGTAGAGGGGGGGAAGGCATAGACTGATAGGTTTTTCCAGCTGAAGGACATAGCATCAATTTTCCAGGCTTGTTTGTGGAGAGTCCTTGTGCAAAATTTGTCCAATTGGTAGTTCTGGGGAGAGGCAAACGGGACTATATCTGGGCTCCCCCATTTGCTTGTCAACATGTTGAAAATCCTTGGTTCCAGTTTCCACTCGTGTGGGTCCATGAGGTTTCTGCTTAGTCCGTCTGCCAGTGTATTTAATTTTCCTGGCAGGAACTGAGCTTGTAGGTGCACTTGGTAGCTCAAGGCTGTGTTCCACCATGCCATGGCTAGTCTACAAAGGAGGTAAGAATGTGTACCCCTCTGCTTATGTACCACATAACAGTGGTGTTGTCCGCCTTTACCATTAGTTGTCCTGGAAGAATGTGGTCCTTGAAGACCGTCAGAGCATTCTGTACAGCTAACATTTCTTTTTGATTGATATGCAGGTGCATATGACTTGGGTTCCATTTGCCCTGAATGCATTTCCCTGCCAGGTGAGCCCCCTATGCATAGTCTGATGCGTCTGCTGTTAGGGTTTGGGCGGCAGGGGGTGGCATGAAAGGTAGTCCCTTGTTTTGGTGGCAGGCCTCTGCCCACCAAAGCAACTCTAGGCGTAGGCAAGGTATGACAGGAATCATTGTTTCTAGGTCTTGAGAATGCTGACACCATAGGCTTTTTAGATACCACTGTAGTTTCCTCATATGCAGTCTTGCACATGGAATTAGAATGCAGGAGGCCATGAACTCCAAGGCTTGCAGTATTTGTCTTGCAGACAGCAGGGTTTTTGTGGCCACTTGTTTGAAGTAGGTTGTCAAATGAATTTGTTTCTCTGGCGTGAGGTAAGCCATCTGTGAAGTTGTATTCAAGCTTGCACCCAGGAATATAATTTGTTGACAGGGTACCAGATGCGATTTCTTTTTGTTTATGGTGTACCCCAAACAGGTTAGAACCCTTTGTACAAAGGCCTGATGATTCAAAAGAATGTCCTGGCTTTCTCCCTGAATTAGACAATCGTCCAGGTATGGGTATATTTGAATATTTCTTTGCCTGCAAAATGCAATAACTGGAGCTAGGCATTTTGTGAATACCCTGGGCGCAGTAGACGAGCAAAAGGGCAGTGCAGAGAACTGATAGCACGTGTAGCCTGCTTTGAAGTGTAGGTACCTTGTGCAAGATTCCCTGATTGGGATATGCAGGTATGCTTCTTTTAAATCTAGTGTTGCCAACCAGGCATCTTTGCCTAGCATAGGAAGTAATTGGTGAAGAGTCAGCATCTTGAATTTTGGAATCTCCAAAAAGGTGTTTAGAGTAGACAGGTCCAAGATAGGACACTATAAATTGTCTTTTCTGGGTACCAGGAAAAGCCTCCAGTAGAAAACTTGTCCCTTTTCCTCTTCTTGTACCAGTTGAATAGCCCCCGTGTTTAAGAGAGAAAGTACTTTTTTTTGGACCTCTGCCCACTGATTTGGGGGTAGGCCAGGCCAGGCCATGCGATTGGTGTTGGCAACGTGTGGAAGTGAAATCTGTATCCCTGGGACACTATATTTAAAACCCATTTGTCCTGGGTAATAAGTTCCCAATTCTTTGCATGAAGAGTAATCTTTCCACCCAAAGGGGAAGTTAGTTGATAAGTGCATGGAAATTTTAAAAGGAAGTCACTGAGACAGTTTACCATGGGGGGGGGGTCTTATTATTCCCAGATTTGGAAGTGGAGGAACCCCCACTGCTTAGTTGTGTGTGTCCCCTGGGACTGAAACCTTGGGTTTTTGCTGTGTCTGGATTTGGCTTGAGAAGACCTGGAAGGGGCTGGAAAGGACCAATTCTTAGAGGGCCAATGCCTACTAAATCTAGCAGGCTGAACTTGTAAAAAATCTTTAACAGTTTGCATAGATTTAGCTTTATCTTCCATCATTTTAAGAACTTCCTCAGCCTTGTTGCCAAACAGGCAGTCCTGATTTAAAGGAGCATCCAACAATTTAGCTTTAACATGATCAGGCAAAGATTGCTCCTTAAGCCAAGCATGCCTTCTGAGCACAGACCCAGTAACAGCACCTCTGCAAAAGGCCTCTAATGAATCAAAACCACATTGCAAAGTATGTTTTCCAACTTGTTCGGCAGAATGCATTAAATCCCGTAATTCTTTATTTTCCACAGTCAGGAATCAACATCATTTTCTGTTTAAGCAATCCAATAACATGTTGCTGACACTTGAACATATGAAACTGGTAGTTTAACGTCCTAATAGCCAAGGTTGCATAAGTGTAAACCTTCTTACCCCCTCTTATCCAGCGCCCTGGAATCTCTATCAGAAGGGGTAGGACTTTTAGCAGTAGAAACATTAATGCCCTTGGGCCCCTGTGAAATAGTCTCTGGATCTGCAATAGGATTTTAAAAAAGAAACTTGTGGGACTCTGGGACCAAGAAGTATCGGTCAGGTTTTCTGGGAGCAGGAGGCAGGGAATCAGGGGCCAAACTAGATTCCGAAAAAGCATCATCAACAATGTCTAGGAGGAATAGCTAAAGGCCTATACTGAAGTAGGAGAAGGAAATCCCTAAGCCTCTTTTTTGCATCAGAGAAATCCTGGCTTTCCCAGTGGAAATGCTCCTTTAGAGTATGTAAGGTTTCCCCAAAAGAAAAATCCTCAGGAGGGGAAGCAGAGGGAATGGAGTCCTCTGCATCATAATCTTCACAAGCAGATAACAGCAAATCCAGATCATCAGAAGAATCAGAAAAAACAGAATGCTGATCAGAAGATTCATAATCAACTTCAGTCCTAGGCCTCTTAGAAGGGGGAGGGGTTATCTACCCCTGATTAGAGTTATTAAATATTCAGCCATTCTTATCATTTGCTTTTTAGGCAAAGAGGCCTGAGCATGTGGCCTGGGCATCGGTTTTTAGGCATGGATCGAGATTTAGGCCTAAGTAAAGAAGGAGGCGTCAGTTTAATATGCAAGTCCGTAGGCCTGAATGCATCCTCAGAAGCCGGTGCCTGCACAGCGCCTTCGGACCCATCCAAGGTAGAGACATCCACAGGTTCCATAGTTGAAGCATCTCGCGGCATACCAAACTCGAAATGGGTCTCAGTAGAGGCCTGCGAATCAGAAGTAGCGGGTATCAGGGGCTGCGAATGCACCTCACTATCTTTGCGTTTTTTCGGAATCCCAGTAGTCTGATGGCTAACCGACATTTCTGGATAATTAAACCGAGAAGCGAAATATTTAGAGGCGAAAATATACAGATGACGGACAGTGCGCTGAATAAATAAAGCACAAAACCGACAGCAGGGTACATCGTGGTCAGGGCCTAGGCAAGGAATACAGTACAAATGAAAATCTTTGAGGTATTTGCTTTCCACAAGTAATGCAATTATTAACTTTTACTGACATCGGTACGGAGCAAGAAAAAAGGTTTCCCCAAAGGGGTACTTAACTTTAGTTGAAGACTTCGGTTCTGAAACTCGAAAATGAAAATTTCAGGAGTCAGCCCACTAACACTTGCGAAATGCTTCTGCTTCGGGCACCGCACGGCAAGAAAGACTGGGGTAATGGCGTCGGATGCATGTTTTATACCCCTGACGACCTGATGTCATGGAAGAAGGGACAGCAACTGACCCAAGACTTTGTTAAACAGGCCGACTGAGGGCTACCTGCAAGCAGATAACCCAAATGTAATGACTGCAACAGTGAAACACAAAGAACATGTACAGTTTTGTACACTTAACATAAATGTAGATGTTCTAGTATATCGGGTGTTGCAGTCCTTACTTGTGGGATTTCCCGCCGCTGAAGCCCTTGGCTGGCTTGACTACCAGAGTAAATTTCTTCCCTCCTCTTCTGACCAGTGGACGCCCTAGACTGAAGTCAGCATGCCAGGGTACAAGCTGAGTCTGCCAACATCATGACCTTAGTTGTCTTCTTGTCCCTTGGAGATCAGAGCCCCCCAACAGGGGCAACAGATCAAGACCAGATGGCAAGGGCAGGGATCCCAAGGCAAGGAGGAATGAAGACTAGGGGGTCTCAGGTAGATGAGAATTAGCAGTAGCCACTCTATAGGCTAAGGGGGAAGAAGGAAGGGAAAGAGGACTGCAACGGTGAATACACTCTGACATCTACATTTATGCCAAGTGTACACAACTGTACTATGTTCTTCATGTTTCAGTGTTGCAGTCCTAACTTCTGAGAAGACATCCAAAGTTGAACAATGGGGAGGATGATGAAGTAAGATGAGAAGAGGAAGTTTGTAGGGTAATAGAGGCAAGGGCTGAATTGGAGAAAGAGGCGGCTGACAGGGGTATAGTCTGGTGAAGGTATGTACTGAAGGTCAGTTGGCAACTTTTCTCCACTCTTGGTACTTGCGCCTTACAGGGAAGACAACGAACCAGCTGCCCCTAGAGCGATGGGCCTTGCTGTTAGAGAAGTGATCCTTCCCTGATGATTGTAGAAGAAGGGTGGCACAGAGAGATAAGATACATTTGGAAATGGTCTACAAGATGCAGGCTCTCCTTCAGTGGTGAAAGCAATGGTTGCATTCCCCTGGTCAGAAATTCTACTGGATTTTACTGTGGCCATTTAGTAGGTCAGCCTATGGATGCTTGATAAATGTAGGATACTCGTCCCCCAGTACTGTGGGTTTGCAGAGAAGACAGGTAGATGCCTGGCTAGTAATAAAAGCAGAAAGTCCCCAGACTGAGCTTGAAGGGAGGATTAGGCCTGTGTTCTGTCAGGATGAAGGATGACTAAAAAGGTTCCCCTGTCATGACAGCACAGTCTCAAACTCCCCTAGCTGGAGAGGTAGGTAATAAGCAGGCTGAGATCAATGGCAGTAATATTAGATTTGCAACAGGAGTAAATCTTTTGTAGGGCATGGGTAAGGTAGAGGTGAAGAATGAGGTCCCTTGGGAGGCCAGAAGTGGAAGCCTTAGAAAGAAACTGTTTTGGCTATGGGTGGGAGAAGGTGGGGTGTGGGAGGGGAAGTAGGCTGAAAAGGCAGAAACTTGAACCCTGCATGAAGAGCAAGAGGTCTGTTCAAAGGAGATTTAAGAGTAGGACCAGTAGACAGGGACCTTGGCCCTGAAGGGGTCCTGTCAGGCCTGTGCAAACCCCCAGTTCGAGAACCTTCCTATTATGTTGCCCAGGTTTTTCTGGAGTTAGGTCTCCTTGTTTTACCCAGGATGTTCTGCATGTGCTAATACTGGGAGGAAGGTATGGTGGAGGGTAAGTGTTAAGAGGATAAGAACTCTGAATCGGCTGTGCTCTGTTGCCAAAGTCGGTGTATACTAGCACCTACTGACATACATTAGGAGCCCCCCCATCCCAATAGAGTAACCTTCTGGCTAATGGATAGAGAGAGGACGTAAGCTTCAAGTTTACAAGGGGAGGGTTTGCAGGTAGGCTAAGGAGAAGTATCAGAACTTGGTTGACAAAATCATTGCTATAAGGAAGGCCCTGGATGCTCTTCTGTGATAGTCTTGTAAAGTAGGGTATGAACACTTCTATCCATGAGAATGATTACGTGTTTGTAGCCTGGGCTGAAAGGGGGGATGGTGTTGGAGCCAACCTTATGGTGTGCTCTCCCTGGTGGGGAGGAGTTCCATATGCAGGGCTCCCCCAATCCTCAGCTATGCTAAGAATCTCCCAATGCAACTGCCACTTTTTTTCTAAGTGCTTATTCACTTCATTTGCTTAAGAAACTGCAGTTAAGGATGCAAATTTAGTCCTTGGGGGGAATCAGAAGTTACTGGAGGCAGACTGAAAAGCTTGGCATTACAGAAAAAGTATTGCTGTGTAAATTCTTACCACAACTTTAGACATCTTCTCTTCTATATGCTGCTGTATCTGTAACATAAGGGAGTCTGCCTCTAGTCGACCTGCGTGCATCCGGACATTTTACAAAAGACAGATGCAACTGCAAAGGTGAATGTGACGTCCGGCATCTCTCTCTGCAGACAGTCATAAACAGACATAGAGTACAAAACGGACATCAGTATGCACCTACCTCAGAACTGTACATCACCGGAATCAGTGACTATGGAGTGGGTACTCAGCAGTCAGGCAAGAATCAGAGGGAAGGCAGGTTGGGAAACTATACAGCAGCATATAGAAGAGGACATCTGAAGTCATGGTAAGATTTTACAAAACAATACTATGTCCTTCTATTCATATGCTGCTGTATCCATAACATAAGGAAGAATGCAAAAGCTCCAGTTATGACTTGAGGGGAGGAAGAGAAGAATTTGCCACAAATCCATGAAGGATGGCTCTGGCTATAGTAATGATGTCCAACTTACAGTGTTTGGTGAAGGTATGGACAGAGGACCATGGAGCTGCTTCTAAAATGGCAGCTGTATCCAGACCCTTGAAGAAAGCCCCAGAGGAGGACACTGCCTTAGTGGAATGTGCCTTTACTGGGAAGGGAAGCCTTCGGCCATGGGCTATACAGCAAAAGGAGATGGATTTAGAAATCCAAGAGGATATGGTTTGCTTGGAAATAGGGTATCCTAGGGCTCTTGGTGGTAGGAAATGAACAGCCTGATTGACTTACGGATGGATTTGGTCTTGGCCAAATAGTATCCGGAGTTGTCCGTATACATCTAAAGAATATAGGATCCTTTCAGCAGGATTTTGGGGTGAAGGGAAGAAGGTCAGGAGGTTAATGGCCTGATTCAAGGAAAGCTCCTTGACCTCTCTGGCCATGAAGGACAGGTTAGTATGTAAACACACCTTGTCCTTACAGAAAACTACAAAAGGATGTGAGGCCACGAGGGCTTGCAGTTCAGAAACTCTTCTGGCTGAAGTAATGGCCATCAAGAGTATATTTTTCCATGTACAGTATTGGAGAGAGCAGTCTTTGGCTGGCTCAAAGAGTGACAGTGTCAACTTTTCCAGAACAAAATTTAGATCCCAAGGAGGAGGGATGTGCTTCCTTGGAAGTCTAAGGTGTAGAAAGTACAGTTGTGTACACTTACCATAAATGTAGATGTTCGAGTGTATGCACTGTTGCAGTCATTACACTTGGGTTTATCCTGCTGGCAGGCTACCCTCAGTTGGCCTGAATTCCAATGTCTAGATCCAGCATCGGTAGCTGTCACCTCTTCCCTGACGTCAGTGCGCCATTTTCTTCAGTTTTTCTTGCCCCAGATGTCAGGTGCCCCCAAAAGGGTAGGCTAAAAATATGCCAATAAAACATGCATGCACCAAAAAATATAATACCTTCATCTACAAGCAAATACACCACATAGGTTGTATAGATTAGAGAAGTGTAGATAAGTTCCAGCAAAGAGATGGGGGATGGTGGGTGGGTAAACCTGGACTGCAACAGTGAATACACTCTAACATCTACATTTATGTTAAGTGTACACAAAGTACAGTTTTGTACCTACCATAAATGTAGATGTTCGAGTGCTAATACAGCTGCAGTAATCACAGATGGGTTTTCTGCCGTCAGGCGTGTCATCGGTCGGCCGAATTCCAAAGTCTAGGTACGGCGTCGGTTGTTCTCGCTTTATTTCCTGACGTCAGTGCGACAGGGGTATATAAGACACAGCCGACGCCATATTCTTCAGTCTTTCTTGCCCCAGATGTCAGGTGCCCCCAGAAGGAAGGCAATACATAAATTATATACATATATAGTCAAGCAATGCAATATAATCAAAAATCAGTAGTTGCAAGCAAATACACCATAGAAGGATAACCCAATCAGGTTGTATGAGAAGGTGTTAGCCACTAGGCCTTTACCAAGAGGGGAAGGAGGGAGGGAAACCTGTACTGCAACTGTATTAGCACTCGAACATCTACATTTATGGTACGTACAAAACTGTACTATGTTCATCGTGCATACAGCTGCAGTAATCACAGATGGGTAGAATCCCAAAGCTACGCACAGGGTGGTAGGCACTAGGTGGAACTGGGAGCAGCCAGAATGCCCTGCAACATCAGTGGCAAAGCCTGCTCTAGTTCTGGAATATAAAGGCAGGTGGTAGTGTTTTGTGAAGGTATGCACAGAACTCCAAGTGGCTGCCTCCAAAATATCTTTGGTAGGGACTCCACTGAGGAAGGCTGTAGAGGTAGCTGTGGCCCTTGTGGAGTGGGATCTGATGCCTGTAGCAACAGGTTTGCCATGAAAGGAGTAACAAAACCGTATGCAATGGCCTATCCATTTTGAAATTGTCTGTTTGGAAATTGGCTTCCCTTGAGCTCCTACAGCATAGGACACAAAATGTTGTTCTGATTTCCTGAAGGGCTGTCTTCTGTCCAAATAGTAATGTAGCTGTCTATGGATGTCTAAGGAATGTAGCAGCCTTTCCCCTTTGTTTTGAGGATTGGGGTAAAAGGTAGGTAAGTGTATGGCCTGATTTAAAGCTACCCTGGATACTACCTTAGGCATAAATGACGGGTTGGTTCATAGGGAAACCCTGTCCTGATGGAAGATGAGAAAGGGCTGCACAGCCATGAGGGGCTTCTAGTTCCGAAACCCTACGAGCTGAGGTAATGGCCAGAAGGAAAGCTGTTTTCCAGGACAAATATTGCAAATCTGTTGAGGCAGCTGGTTCAAAGGGAGGTAATGTTAATTCTTCTAGAATGTAGTTAAGATCCCAGGCTGGTATTGGTTGTTTCCTTGCAGGTCTTATATTCTTAGCTCCTCTGAGGAACTGTCTTAAAAGTGGGTGAGAGAATAAGGGTGGATCAGTGTTGTATTCTGCAGAAATGGCTGAGCCATGAATTTTGATGGAGGAAAATGAAAGTCCACTGTTCAACAGCTCAGCTAGATACTGTAATATCTGAGGCAAATTCAGTTTTCTAGGATCCTGGCCTTTTTTCTCATTCCAAGCGCAAAAATGTTTCCATTTTGCGGAGTAAGCCTTTCTAGTAGATGGTCTTCTGGTCTCCAAAATGACATCCTGCACCTCTTTGGAGAGTAGGGTCTGTTGTGGTGTTAAGGAATTTTCCATGCAGCCAGATTGAGAGTTTTCAGCTGACTGTGAAGAGTTTTGTAGCTGTACTGAGTCAGTAGAAGAGGCATTAGAGGTAGGGGTCCAGGGAGGAATATGTGTTAGGCTCCTCAGGAGTGGGTACCAGTGTTGTCTTGGCCAGTCTGGAGCAATCAGTATCATCTTCGGTCTGTCTGCTCTTGCTTTCAAGAGCACCTTGGGCAGAAGAGGCAAAGGTGGGAAAGCGTAAACTGTCCATGCTGCCCAACTGAAAGAAAGGGCATCCACTCTCCAGGCCTTTGGATGAAAGGTCCTTGAACAGAACTTTTTCAATTGATGATTCCTGTGGGAGGCGAAGAGATCTATGTCTGGTCTTCCCCACGCCTAGATTATCTTTGTAAACACTTGAGGATGCAACTTCCATTCGTGTGGATCTGTCATATTTCTGCTTAGATTGTCTGCCAGTGTGTTTTCCAATCCTGGCTAGTACTGTGCTTAAAGTTCGATTTGCCATTCCAGAGCCAAGTTCCAAAGTGACATGGCTAGCCTGCACAGGGGGTATGAATGTGTTCCACCTTGTTTGTTTATGTACCACATTACTGTGGTGTTGTCTGTTCTTATCAATAATTGATCAGGAACACCATGCCCCTCAAGTAGAGCTTGCACGGCCAACCAAACTTGTAAAAACACAAACGGCCAGCAAGATGGTTCCAACGCTTTGCTGGTAAATCAAGGAATGGACATAAAAATGTCCAAATCAACTGTAAATTCAAACAGGTTTCGGCACGTAGCCTTCCTCAGTGAGACAAGTATATAAATGACTGTGCCAACCTTGCACGAAAGACTTTTTTTATATGATGGTACATAATAGATCCACCAATCATATCAGTTACTACAGTTCTCATTAGCATAAACTTTTCCTACTTAAATCTCCACTTTATGCATGCATCAAAAATATGTTAATACAACAACAAATAAAATATAAAAAATAATAAAGTGTAAAAAATAATAACAATGATGTAATATAATATACACAGTGTGTGATTACACCAAGGACATGGGGCAAAATGATACAAAGAAATGTATCTAAATCTATGATCATGTTGACATCAACAATGCATCAAAGATAACTGATCTACTAGATATCATCAGAAAAGAATGATATTAAATTCAACAATACTACGCAATAATGATAAGGCGTATATATAGTATACAAATACTCAATCCACTAGAAACAATCATATATGAAAAAACCTTACAATTAACAACATATAGTAATATTTCATTATACTATATTTGGATGATGATATACATCTGTGAGCCATGTGTGTTGTGTTCCAATAGGACAACAACCCAAAGAAGAACTATACTTCATAAATGGTCATTAAGACCTGGAGAAAACAAGGCTCCAAGATGAATTATCCAATATTTTTCTTTAAAAGTAAGTGTATTCTCCCAACCTTGTTGATGGCTTCTGTCCCCCACTATTCGGTCGATGACAGTAAACATAAAACTAGCTGTAGGATGTTTGAGTGTGTGTTGATACAATGCATTTGTGATTTTTTTATTCCTTATATTGCTTCTGTGTTCACCAATCCTAATCCTAAGTGAGCGTGAAGTTTTCCCCACATAAAAGGCTGAACACTGACATGTAGCAAGATAAATAACCCAGCTGCTAGAGCAATTCCCAAAAATTTTTAAGTCATACACTTTACTGGTGTTAGCACTGCTAAACTGTTTTGTTTTATTAACCTGATTACAGGACTTACAGTGCCCACATGGAGAGGTGCCAACAAGTTCATTTCCACTCATGGTCAATTGTTTATATTTGGCTCCACCACTATCATGATGTTTATAATGAGAAACAATTGAGCCCAGTGTTTACCCCTTCTATATGAAAATTGGCAATGGTGACCCAATTGTTCCCTTAAGTAATCATTGGCTAGTAGAATATTCCAATTATTGTACATAAGATTTCTAATGACTTGATGATTTCTCCCATAGGTGGTTACAAATCTCAAAGTGCAGTCCCCTTTCCTGGCTTTATTCGTCTTATACTCCAGCAACTGTGTTCTAGATTGTCTGTCTGAGCATGTTTTGGCTGATATTATATCGAATGGACGATATCCCCTATCCAAAAATCGTTTGGTTAGGTCCATACTGGCATCCTCATAATCATCCAACGAAGAGCTGATACGTTTCATCCTTAGAAACTGAGATTTCGGGATATTGCGGACAGTGTGGCGTGGATGCATACTTGATGCATGTAGTAATGTGTTATATTCTGGATATTTGCGATGTATCTTAGTACCCAGTGTATTGTCCGGATTTCTATAAACAGTAACATCCAGAAATTCAATTTGTGTTGGGTTGCTATTTACAGTAAATTCAATACCCCAAACATTACTGTTAAGGTATTCAACGAATTCCAGGAGATATTCAGTATCGGCACGCCACACCATCCAGCAATCGTCCAGATATCTTCCCCAAATGTCCATTTCCACCCGGTAAATATTGTGTGATGTATTATATATTAAGCATTCTTCTAGGTAGGCCATGAACAAATCCGCATAAATGGGAACAAAAGATGCTCCCATAGCTGTTCCCTGAAGTTGCCAGTAAAATTCCCCTTGGAAGTATAAGATGTTTTTATTTAAAACATGTTCAGACATGCAAATAATTAGTGTATTAAAGCCAGGTGGGTATAGATTTGTTTTATCAAGCCAAAACTGGAGGGCTTGTAGTCCTGCTCAATGTGGAATGCTTGTATAAAGAGATTTAACGTCCAATGTACATAGTAACCAATCCGGTTCGATTTGTGTATCCTGTATGATCTGCAAAAATTGCGTTGTGTCTTTAATTCTAGCTCTAACATGGACTAGAAGTGGTTGCAATTGTTGTGTAAGAAACACTGATAGAGGTTCAGTCAGTGAACCATGGCCAGAAACAATCGGTCTTCCTGGTGGAGAAGTCAAAGATTTATGTATTTTTGGTAATAAATATAGTATTTGTTTGCATGGGTCTTTGACCATGAGATGTTTTGCTGTATTGGATGATATAATGCCTTCCTCAACTGCATTCTGCAAAAACGCATTAATCTCCTTTTTAAATGTAGGAGTAGGGTCTATGCCCATATACATGTAACATCTTGAATCCGACAATTGTCGAAGACCCTCCTGGATATAAAAATCCATATCCAAAATAACCACAGCTCCACCTTTGTCAGCCTGAAGGATAGCTATTTTATTATTGTTTTTGAGTTCCAACAGGGCCTTCCTTTCTACCTCATTGATATTATCATGTAGTATATCACTAGTATACGGTGGAAAGTGTAATTCTCTAAGCACAGCCTGTTGGAATGCAGCTACATGGGTATTCATAGGGGGTTGAAATGTGGATTTGAGAAAACGGAAGTCAGTTGATCTTTGAGAATTGCTGTTATCTTTATCTGAAAAAAATATTTTGAGGTTAAGACAACGGCAAAACTCTAGCAAGTCAGTGACAGTCTGATATTGATCACAGAAAAAACTCGGTATGAATCCCAAGCCTTTATTTAAAATCCTTTGTTGATCCAAAGTTAGAACAGTTTTGGAAAGGTTAAGAACATTATTGAACACAGTCTCATTTATTTCAATAGCACTTGTATCAACACATCTATTGAGTCTATATCTAGATCCTTTTTAGTGTTTATCCCCACCTCTGCATTTGGTGTTCCTCCTAAAGGGATAGGAACATTACTTTTCTTTTTAGGTTCATAGGTTCATACTAGGCTATCTGCCCGAGGGCATTTATAAGCCTAGCCCATAGTTTTGTGGCTTACGCCACCCCTTTAGTTTGGAGAAACTATGCCCATTATTTTGCTGTGCCTCTGTCGAGCAGTGACACTGAGGTAACCCCTGGGGTGTATCTGCGATCTCCCATCCATTGGTCAAGATTCCTCTTGAACAAGACCAGCGAGGTGCTCTGCCTCACATAAACCGGGATTTTGTTCCACAGCATAGGGAGTCTTTGGGTGATGAATCTATCCCTCCAGCACGTCCTATTAATAACCGTGTCGAGGTTTAAGTCTCCGCCCTTGTGGCTCTGAGGGATCTAGATTTTTGAGATGAAGCATGTTCATCAAATCTGGGTTTGACATGGCCTTGTATGTCAGGCATAGGTCACCTCTGAGCAAGTGGTAAGCAACTGAATATAACTGGAGTTCTTTCAGTCGGGCAGCATAAGACAGATTTTTGAGACCCTTTATCCTTTTGGTGAGGAACTTTTGTGGCCTCTCCAGCTGCTGCAAGTGTCGGGTCAGATACATTCCGAATGGGGCATTGTACTCTATCATTGGTCTGATGAGTGATGAGTATAGGGAGACTATGACTTCCCTTGATCTAGATGTGAATCCCTTCATGATAAGGTGGGCAATGTAGAAGGTCTTCCTAACTACTTTAGCAATATGAGTGTCGAATGAAAGGCTACTTTCAACCTGGGTTCCCAGGTCCCTAATAACTTCTTCTGTGCTCAGGGGATTGCCACCTATATGGTAGCTAGGGGTAACCTTATTTTTCCCGAAGGGTATGACTATGCATTTCTTGGCATTTAACTTTAGGCCATGGCTCTGGCACCAGTTATCCGTTTCTGTGAGACCCTTCTGAAGGATATCTGTGTCGGATGTGTTTTCCACTACGGCGCCCAGTTTGCAGTCATCTGCAAACTTTGTCAGCCATAACCCTCCTGTGTTTGCTTGTACTTCAGAAAAGTAGATGCCAAACAAGAGTGGGCCCAGGACTGAGCCCTGTGGGACACCACTTGTGACAGGCTTTGAGTCTGACATGGCGCCAGCAACTCTGACCCTGTGGGTTCTGTCACTCAGCCAGTTTGCAACCCATCTTGTAATGTATGGGTTTACATTTAAGTTGATGAGTTTTTCAATGATACCCGAGTGAGGTATTGTATCAAAAGCCTTCGCCAGGTCTAGGTAGGCTGTAAGGACTGCCTTTCCCTCACAATGGCCTTGGTGACTGTTTCAAAAGTCAACCAAGTTTAGAAGGCATGATCTGCCTTTGACAAAGCCAAACTGGGTTGGATCCAAAGTCTGCAAGTTCCCTATGTCTTTATTTATGAGATCCATTATGATCCTCTCCATGGCTTTGCAGATAAGGCTTGTCAAGCTAATGGGACGGTAATTTCCAGGGTCGGTGGAGGCACCGCCTTTGTGGAGTGGGACCACAGTCCCTGTGCGCCACTCCCTGGGTACGTATCTGGAGGTGAGACTAAGATTAAACAGCTGTCCTAACTGTGGGTTTAATTCCTCGTTGAGTTCATGGAGCACACAGCCGGGGACACCATCAGGTCCCATGGATGCTGTGTTCTTTGCCTTGGAGAGAGCAGTTCTCACCTGGGCGTAAGAGATGTTTGGGGGGCTACAATCATTTGGTATAGATATCTCTCCTTTAGGGGGGGGGGGACAAGTTTGCACTGAACCTTTCAGCCAATATGTTGGCAATGTCTGTAGGATCAGTAATCTTCACATCATTTTGAACTAATTCTGAGCATATCTGGGAGTTTCCTCCTAGGTTTCTGACATAGCTAAAGAATGCCTTATGGTTGTCTTTAGAGTCCTTAGCTATTTTTTTCTCAAAATTAGCTTTGGATGATTTTATGAGAGCTCTTAGCTTTTTACTTATAGTGATCAGCGGTGTCTTACCTTTTAAGGATTTTGCTCTATCTTGTAGTAGCTTTCTCCTTTTGTTGTAGAGTTTGTTTATGGCTGGGGTCCACCAGACTGGACACTTGCCTTTGGTACAAAGAGTCTTTGTTTTGCTTGGGATTGCCTGATCCATGCAGCCCTGCAGGTGCTGGTAGAAGGCATTTGTAAGTGATTCAGCGGTTTGAGTAATGTTAACCGCTGGCTCAGGGGCCTTAAAGGAGACCACACTAGTCTTCAGAAGTGTGAAGTCGGCTTTCGAGAAGTTCTTTACTGTGGTCTTTTTCATTTCGGGTGGGGGCGGGATGAGGACCTCCAGCGAGATTAGTTTGTGATCAGATCTCACCAGTGAGGGGTATACTTCCGGTGTTGAACATTGTGCTCCCATGTTCGTGATGATGAGATCAAGTATGTTTTCTCCTCTTGTGGGGATGGTGACTAGTTGTTCCATGGCATTTGAGTTTATGAATTCCAGGAACTCTTGGGCTAGAGTGTTTGGGCTTGAGTAGTGTTCCCAGTCTATATTAGGGTAGTTGAAGTCGCCTAGTATGATGGTGTTCGGAGATACATTTATCCCCTCCAGTGTTTTCAGGAAGGCCATATGAGGTTCCTGAGTTTGCGAGGGTGGCCTGTAACATGCTACAAATTGCAGAGCAGTCTTGCCTATGGTTAATTGCACCTGGATGGTTTCCGATGCATCGTGCGATGCCACCAATCTTGAGGTGTGGGTGTCCTTGATGAATATGGATACCCCCCCTCCTTTCTTGGTATTGTCCGGGTTTTGGGACCGGAACGCATGATATGAGGTAAAACCTGATAGTGCTGGGGTGCTCTCAGGAGCCTTCAACCAGGCTTCTGTCACAGCACAGACATCGATGTTCTCCATACTGAGAAGGGCCTCGAGTGCGTGCATCTTGAGGTTGAGACTTCTGGCATTGAGCAGCATTACCCTAAGTTTTTTTTCTTTGTTTTGTTCTAGGGTGGTAGGTTTAGAATTTGAGCCTTGCCTAAAAAAGGCACTATGGGGGTGGCAAGAGCCTTTGCCAAAATCCGAATCCCAGGGTGACAAGTGCAAGCCGTCCCTTGAGCAGCGTGGCTTGTCCAGCATGTCATCCCAGGCAGACAGACATTGATCCTCTGAATGACACCAGAGTTTAAGCCAATTGTTAAAGCTGATCATCTTATCTCTGTATTGTGGCATCATTCTTGGTGAAGGTAGGATACTACTCAAGGTCAGGGTCATACCTTCTTGGGCTACATAATCAGAGAGCTCCTCTATGTCTCTTTTCATGTAGTCCAAGGAGGTACGTCTCAGGTCGTTAACACCAGCGTGGACAATGATTGAGTCATACTTGTACCTGCTGTTGAGAGACCTGAGTGCATGCGTTATGTGGCGGATTCTAGCACCCGACAGGCAGCTTACTGTGACCTTCTCCTTACTCAGTCTGGTGAGCGGGACTGATCCCTCGACATGCTAGAAGGAATAGACAGAAAAACTTAAGAAAAGGTTCTGGGGGATGTGGGTGACTGAGAAATGGGGTTTGCTTTTTTGGGGTACTTTCTATAACAAGAGTGCTGTATCGAGGTGATAAGTACTGTAGGAGCAAGTGCTTCGCTATACAGATAGAGAATAGTCTACTTGGGAGTCAAGTAGAGATAATTTATAGTTGTAGGATACACTAAATAGAACAGTAGTATACTTTGAGGAAGGTAGTTTTAAGGGAAATTTGAAGAGTGGACTTTAGGTAGCCCTAATAGTTTAAATCTGATTAACCGGCTGCCCTAGTGTGCAACGGTAGCAGCTCCGCTTAAAGTGCTAACGCTGCTTTATAGCAGGGGCTGGAAAAACAGGAAATGACCCAAAATGGCCGATTTAATTACTAGTTGCTGCTTCTAACCACTCCTCTGAGGACAAACAAGCAGCTCAGTACTCCCCACTCCCACTGGTGAGTAAAGAAACTACCTCTGGCCACACAAGAAAATGGAGGAACACAGAAACCAAATACAAAGCCCAGGGATCAGCAAAATCTGATCACTGGAACAACTAGCTAGGAAAGTTTAGGAAAGGAGAAATATTTTTTTTTTTTGCAAACAGACAGAAAAAAATGCAGTAAATGCTTTGTTTTCGAATTGCTATCAAAGGCTGGTACACTTGAGTGTATTAGCCTGTTTGTTACTTTTAAACAATACTTTAGCCCACAAGTGCAATCAACAATATAAGCTCACAAAAACAGGAAAATAAGGTAATAAAACAGTAATATAGGCACAAACAGTAGTCGAAAAGCTCAAAAGATCGAAAAATGCAAACTAAAAAGTTTAAAAAATACTTATGATCAAGAAAGTTGCTTTTTCTGCTCTCTGCTGGCTTAGGAACTCTGCAGGGGACCACGAGGAGCTATGTCTAGTTCTCTAATGCCAGAAAAGCCTGCCAAAGCCTTTGGCCGGTGAACTCACCGATGTTGCACCTTCAGTGTCTGTAAGAGAAGACTCCTCACCCGAGGTACTGGTATACATATTGTCTTTACGTTTAAGAATAGATCTAGGCCTTTTTCTTGTCTCTGCCCTACCATTACCTGAGGACGTACCCTTAAATCTAATTGACCTTTGGATTGCAAAGGGACGTCCACGACTATAGTCTGTAACATCCCTATTGAATTTTTTAACTTTCCTTTCCTTTGTTAATTTATCATACAGGGTTAGCTCTTTGGATAAATTCGTTACCATGGTTTCATAGTTGCAAGTGGACTCAAATTTTTTACATTTGGTACTAAGATCCTTAATTTCTGCTATATTGATATCAATTGCTCTCTCATAATAGCCAGCCAGTATTTTAACCAATCTCATAGATCCTTCCTGTACTGCCTCATTCCATTCCTCAGTCAGCCTCTGTTCAGATCTGCTGACCATCGGTTTTAACCTGATCCGAAGTCCCCTAGGAACTAATTTTTTGAATAAATAGGCTTTAAATAGCCTCAGGTGCCATATATTGGCACGTAATCCTTTGAGGGCTTTTTCCAAATTAAAGAAAGCTGACTGGCATTCATCTTGTAAAAAAGAATTGTCATTGTTCATGTTGTTGCTTGGGATGGAATCAAGACCAAATACTTTGATATCCTCCCGATCAGCACACAACCCTTCTAGAATATTGTCCAAATCCATGGTCTGGGAAATATATTAAATATGAAATAATTAGTCACCGCAAGGTGCCCTATACTAAGTTTACTGAAAATAACAAGGGATATATATATAGGTATAGTAAGGCAGAATGGCAAGAAAAAGGCCTTACTATATGGCTGAACCAAGGCCAAATCAACTAGTACAAGATTAGTATATAAAATATTAAACCTTAATTACCAATCCACTAAATACCACTACCTCGTATTAATAAAGCCATATATAATGTCATATACTCAATAGAGTTTATCACTACCCATAGTTATAAAAAGGTCTGTGGGAACCAAAAAGCCAAAAACAAATGATTAGGTCACGGAGAAGAAATGGCAGGAAGGACAATATGAATGTACCCAATATAGTTAGTTGAAAACAACAACAGCTAGTAAGCATATAATGTCCCTATGAATTATTTGTTCACAAGCATAGAAATAGTATGTATTGATATTTAATATATCAAAGTAGAATACACACTATATGGCTATCCACCATGCAGCCTACAACAATATTACTGTTGGTACAAATGTACCTATACCAAAATAATGTTACATATACTAAAAGAGAAAAAGGGTGATTGTTTGTCAAAAAATAATAAAATGTTGCAAAGGCAAACCACTATATAGTAAAAATATCTCAATTTAGTATCCTATTTGGTATAGTAGGTTTGAACCAAGCCCAGTCAAACCTTAGTACCAGGCCAAGAACTGAGAACAACAGTACATTTATCATTGGTGTGACCATAAAAGTCAAAATCACAAACCATAGTATGGGAACATATATATAGGTATGCCTAAGTATTATTATATTAAACCTTATCTATGTTGCATATGATAGTCTTATTAACATTCGAATCGTCCTTGATGTTAAAAAACATACATATACCAACCATTGTTTAGCTATATCATCTCTAGCAATATCTTATGTATATATATATATATATATATATATATATATATATATATATATATATATATATATGGGTCACCTTTAAAATCTCGAACTCGCGTTTGCCCGAAACGGAATCCGACGGGACGAGAATACCGAAAATGCAGATGACCGAAAAGGTGAGAACCCGACGGACTCGGTAAGTGTGCGATCGAGTGAGGGATTTAGTGTTAGGGAGCGGACAGGTAAGTGTGCGATAGTGAGGGACTGTGGGTTAGGGGTGGGTTAAGTGAGTTAGGGTTAGGGTGCAGGTAGGGTGTGTGTGCGATAGCGAGGGACTGTGGGTTAGGGGTGGGTTAAGTGAGTTAGGGTTAGGGTGCAGGTAGGGTGTGTGTGATGGTGAGGGACTGTGGGTTAGTGGGTTAAGTGAGTTAGGGTTAGGGTGCAGGTAGGGTGTGTGTGCGATGGTGAGGGACTGTGGGTTAGGGGTGGGTTAAGTGAGTTAGGGTTAGGGTGCAGGTAGTGTGTGTGTGCGATAGCGAGGGACTGTGGGTTTAGGGGTGGGTAAGTGAGTTAGGGTTAGGGTGCAGGTAGGGTAAGTGTGCGGTAGTGTCGGACCTTAGGGTTAGGGTTTGGGTTAGGGATAGTGCATGTGTTATGTAGTGTACTGTGTTGTTTACGTGTAGTGTGTTGGTGTAATGGTTTTCAGTGTTTTGCGTTGTCGGCGTTTTATGTTGTCGGTCTTTTCGTTTCGGTCATTAGTGTGTCAGGCAAACGTGGTTTCGAGGTTTTAAAGGTGATCCATATATATATATATATATATATATATATATATATATATATATATATATATATATATATATATATATATATATATATATATATATACACACACAACCATAGGACCCCACATATATAGGAGCCCGGTATCGTGCCAAAAAACTTAGTTGACTCAGATATTGTACATCATGGCAAAACCATATAAAATATAGACACTAAAGTCCAAATGGTCCCCTAAATATATTTAAAGCAATGTTCTTAAATGCTATGTAGCTTATATGGTGTAAAACATCGAAATACTCATATGTATTGTATCACAGTATCATAAATACAACACAAAATGTCCCATAGATCCTAGTAAACAATTGTGATGTTCATCATAAATCATCGCAAGTAGTCAGTGATTTAAATGTCCAGGACCCCAAGAACACAGGGAAAATAGTGTTACACTGGACGAACATCCACAATGTCCCAATAGGCCCGATACGTTACTCACAAGCTGAAGTCCCTTCACAAATAGTAATCGCGATTTACCAGGGCAAGAATAAGCAGATTTATTCGTTATCTTTGGGATGTTTATACTTTGGGATTTGTGATTACCTTTCATGAAAGGGTTTCAGCTCGTCAGTAGCGTGTTGGGCCTACAGCGACGTTTTTTTTTGGAACTGTATATAATTCGATGAACATTGGGCCAAGGGGAAAGAGAATATATTTTTTTACTTTATTAATGTAGATCTCCAGCCTTTTCTAATTCTATGTATATATTATTCATTCAACCAGTGGTTAAAATGGTTTTTTTAAAATACAGTCTTTTTAAATTGTCTTTTTAACTTTTTAACTTTATGTGGTATAAGAATTTGTAACAAGTATTTATTTTGGAACAGTTTTTATGACAAAGTTTGGTTTTTATTGAAATGATAGGTGTGTTTGAAATGAAATTTAACCAATCAAGTAGCTCTTAATCACTTTATTTAAGTATTTAAACGTGTGTATGAGGTTTTTACGTTGTCTGATGAAGTCTTTTGTTGCGAAAAAGAGTTTTTTAAGTATATTCAAGAGCCGTTTATTTAGTTGAGATTTTGCTGCTATCTTGTTTGAGAGATCGCTTTTTATTTTTGAGACATTGTTGCTATCGATTCACTTTAACAAGAACTTTTTTTTTTCTGTGCATAAAACTGTGTGTGGTACCTACCTGCGGGACCTGGCACTTTTTTATTTATTAATGTTTCATTACATGAATCGAGATTACTATTTGTGAAGGGACTTCAGCTTGTGAGTAACGTATCGGGCCTATTGGGACACCGTGGATGACAATTATTTTTTACAAGATGAATGCCAGTCAGCTTTCTTTAATTTGGAAAAAGCCCTCAAAGGATTACGTGCCAATATATGGCACCTGAGGCTATTTAAAGCCTATTTATTCAAAAGATTAGTTCCTAGGGGACTTCGGATCAGGTTAAAACCGATGGTCAGCAGATCTGAACAGAGGCTGACTGAGGAATGGAATGAGGCAGTACAGGAAGGATCTATGAGATTGGTTAAAATACTGGCTGGCTATTATGAGAGAGCAATTGATATCAATATAGCAGAAATTAAAGATCTTAGTACCAAATGTAAAAAATTTGAGTCCACTTGCAACTATGAAACCATGGTAACGAATTTATCCAAAGAGCTAACCCTGTATGATAAATTAACAAAGGAAAGGAAAGTTAAAAAATTCAATAGGGATGTTACAGACTATAGTCGTGGATGTCCCTTTGAAAGCCAAAGGTCAATTAGATTTAAGGATACGTCCTCAGGTAATGGTAGGGCAGAGACAAGAAAAAGGCCTAGATCTATTCTTAAACGTAAAGACAATATGTATACCAGTACCTCGGGTGAGAAGTCTTCTCTTACAGACACTGAAGGTGCAACATCGGTGAGTTCACCGGCCAAAAAGAAAAGTAATGTTCCTATCCCTTTAGGAGGAACACCAAACGCAGAGGTGGGCGTAAACACTCAAAAAGATCTAGATATAGACTCAATAGATGGGTTGATACAAGTGCTATTGAAATAAATTGTGTTCAATAATGTTCTTAAACTTTCCAAAACTGTTCTAACTTTGGATCAACAAAGGATTTTAAATAAAGGCTTGGGATTCATACCGAGTTTTTTTCTGTGATCAATATCAGACTGTCACTGACTTGCTAGAGTTTTGCCGTTGTCTTAACCTCAAAATATTTTTTTCAGATAAAGATAACAGCAATTCTCAAAGATCAACTGACTTCCGTTTTCTCAAATCCACATTTCAACCCCCTATGAATACCCATGTAGCTGCATTCCAACAGGCTGTGCTTAGAGAATTACACTTTCCACCATATACTAGTGATATACTACATGATAATATCAATGAGGTAGAAAGGAAGGCCCTGTTGGAACTCAAAAACAATAATAAAATAGCTATCCTTCAGGCTGACAAAGGTGGAGCTGTGGTTATTTTGGATATGGATTATTATATCCAGGAGGGTCTTCGACAATTGTCGGATTCAAGATGTTACATGTATATGGGCATAGACCCTACTCCTACATTTAAAAAGGAGATTGATGCGTTTTTGCAGAATGCAGTTGAGGAAGGGATTATATCATCCAATACAGCAAAACATCTCATGGTCAAAGACCCATGCAAACAAATACTATATTTATTACCAAAAATACATAAATCTTTGACTTCTCCACCAGGAAGACCGATTGTTTCTGGCCATGGTTCACTGACTGAACCTCTATCAGTGCTTCTTACACAACAATTGCAACCACTTCTAGTCCATGTTAGAGCTAGAATTAAAGACACAATGCAATTTTTGCAGATCATACAGGATACACAAATCGAACCGGATTGGTTACTATGTACATTGGACGTTAAATCTCTCTATACAAGCATTCCACATTGGGCAGGACTACAAGCCCTCCAGTTTTGGCTTGATAAAACAAATCTATACTCAACTGGCCTTAATACACTAATTATTTGCATGTCTGAACATGTTTTAAATAAAAACATCTTGTACTTCCAAGGGGAATTTTACTGGCAACTTCAGGGAACAGCTATGGGAGCATCTTTTGCTCCCATTTATGCAGATTTGTTCATGGCCTACCTAGAAGAATGCTTAATATATAATACATCACACAATATTTACCGGGTGGAAATGGACATTTGGGGAAGATATCTGGACGATTGCTGGATGGTGTGGCGTGCCGATACTGAATATCTCCAGGAATTCATTGAATACCTTAACAGTAATGTTTGGGGTATTGAATTTACTGTAAATAGCAACCCAACACAAATTGAATTTTTGGATGTTACTGTTTATAGAAATCCAGACAATACACTGGGTACTAAGATACATCGCAAATATCCAGAATATAACACATTACTACATGCATCAAGTATGCATCCACGCCACACTGTCCGCAATATCCCGAAATCTCAGTTTCTAAGGATGAAACGTATCAGCTCTTCGTTGGATGATTATGAGGATGCCAGTATGGACCTAACCAAACGATTTTTGGATAGGGGATATCATCCATTCGATATAATATCAGCCAAAACATGCTCGGACAGACAATCTAGAACACAGTTGCTGGAGTATAAGACGAATAAAGCCAGGAAAGGGGACTGCACTTTGAGATTTGTAACCACCTATGGGAGAAATCATCAGGTCATTAGAAATATTATGGACAATAATTGGAATATTACACTAGCCAATGATTACTTAAGGGAACAATTGGGTCACCACTGCCAATTTTCATATAGAAGGGGTAAAACACTGGGCTCAATTTTTTCTCATTATAAACATCATGATAGTGGTGGAGCCAAATATAAACAATTGACCATGAGTGGAAATGAACTTGTTGGCACCTCTCCATGTGGGCACTGTATGTCCTGTAATCAGGTTAATAAAACAAAACAGTTTAGCAGTGCTAACACCAGTAAAGTGTATGACTTAAAAATTTTGGGGAATTGCTCTAGCAGCTGGGTTATTTATCTTGCTACATGTCAGTGTTCAGCCTTTTATGTGGGGAAAACTTCACGCTCACTTAGGATTAGGATTGGTGAACACAGAAGCAATATAAGGAATAAAAAAAATCACAGATGCATTGTATCAACACACACTCAAACATCCTACAGCTAGTTTTATTTTTACTGTCATCGACCGAATAGTGGGGGACAGAAGCCATCAACAAGGTTGGGAGAATACACTTACTTTTAAAGAAAAATATTGGATAATTCATCTTGGAGCCTTGTTTTCTCCAGGTCTTAATGACCATTTATGAAGTACAGTTCTTCTTTGGGTTGTTGTCCTACTGGAACACAACAAACATGGCTCACAGATGTATATCATCATCCAAATATAGTATAATGAAATATTACTATATGTTGTTGTTAATTGTAAGGTTTTTTCATATATGATTGTTTCTAGTGGATTGAGTATTTGTATACTATATATACCCCTTATCATTATTGCGTAGTATTGTTGAATTTAATATCATTCTTTTCTGATGATATCTAGTAGATCAGTTATATTTGATACATTGTTGATGTCAACATGATCATAGATTTAGATACATTTCTTTTTATCATTTTGCCCCATGTCCTTGGTGTAATCACACACTGTGTATATTATATTACATCATTGTTATTATTTTTTACACTATTATTTTTTATATTTTATTTGTTGTTGTATTAACATATTTTTGATGCATGCATAAAGTGGAGATTTAAGTAGGAAAAGTTTATGCTAATGAGAACTGTAGTAACTGATATGATTGGTGGACCTATTATGTACCATCATATAAAAAAAGTCTTTCGTGCAAGGTTGGCACAGTCATTTATATACTTGTCTCACTGAGGAAGGCTTTGTGCCGTAACCGGTTTGAATTTACTGTTGATTTGGACATTTTTATGTCCATTCCTTGATTTACCAATAAAGCGTTGGAACCATCTTGCTGGCCGTTTGTGTTCTTATCAATAATTGCCCTGGATGCAGGAGGTCCTTGAAAATTGTAATTGCATTTATCACTGCTAGCATTTCTTTTTGATTGATGTGAAGGTGCTTTTCCTTTTGGGACCATTTGCCCTGAATGCACCTGTCTGTCATGTGCGCCCCCCAGGCGTAGTCTGAGGGGTCTGTTGTGATGACTTGATTTGCTTGAGGCTGTGTTTGTTTGGCATGTTTGGGCCAACCATAGAAATTCCTTTTGCAAACATGGAATTATTGGTATTATTGTTTCCAAACTGTGGCTGTGTTGAGACCATAGATTTTTTAGGTACCATTGAAATTTCCTCATATGCAACTTTGCACATGGGATTAGAAGAATGCAAGATGCCATGAAGCCCAGAGCCTGCAGGATTTTCCTTGCAGTGAGCCTGGTACAATTTGCTAGTATTTTGAAGTAATGAGTTAGTTGCCCTTGTTTTTCTGGCATAAGATAGGCCATCTGGGTGTTTGTGTCCAAGTTGGCACCCAGGAAAGTTATTTTCTGAGATGGTGTTAGCCTGGATTTCTCCTTGTTGACTGTGTATCCCAGAGAATTCAATAACCGTGTTACATAAGCCAGATGTTCCAGAACTATGTGCTTGTTGTCCGCTTGGATCAGGCAGTCGTCCAAATAAGGGTAAATTTGTATCCCTTGAAGTCTGCAGTAGGCAATTACTGATGCCAGGCATTTCGTAAATACTCTGGGCGCAGTAGATAAGCCAAAGGGCAATGCAGAGAATTGATAGTGGATTGAACCTGCAAGAAATCTGAGGTATCTTCTGCAGCTTTGTCTGATTGGGACATGCAGGTATGCCTCCTTGAGGTCCAATGTTACCAGCCAAAACTCCTTGCCCAGCATGGGAAGAAGCTGCTGTAATGTGAGCATCTTGAATTTTGGTACGAGTAGAAATGTGTTTAGGATGGAGAAGTCCAAAATGGGTCTCCAGTCGGTTCCTTTCCTTGGTACCAGAAAAAGTCTGGAATAAAAACCTTGACCTTGTTCGTGAGTAGGTACCTCTTGAATAGCTTTCATGGCCATAAGCTTTGAAATTTGTATTTGAGCTTCTGCCCTTTGATTGTATGGCAGGTTCGGCATGCCTCTCATTTTTGGAAGTGTGTGAAAATGAAATCTGTAGCCTCTGTTTATAATGTCCAGGATCCATTTGTCTGTTGTGACAATATGCCAATTTCTTGTAAATAATGCCAGCTTTCCTCCCAAGGGTGCTGTCAGCTAAGACTTGCTTGGCAAGAAAAGGGGGAAGTCATTGGGTTTGTTTCCTGTATTGCTGTGCACCGTCTTCGCCACCTCTTGGTGCTGGAGTTTGCCACTGTCTGCCTCTATATGATCCTTGAGGTTGTCCTCTGCCCCTTGTGCGCCTGTATCTACCTCTTTGTGGCTTGTTCGTGGCTGGAAAGGACCAGTTCTTTGAAGGCCAATTTCTGCTAAAACGTGGTGGTTGAACCTGTAGAAAAGCTTTGACACTTTGCATAGATTTAGCTTTTTCTTCCATTTTCCGTAGTATCTCCTCAGCATTAGTACCAAATAGTACATCCTTTTGTAAAGGAGCATCTAGTAGCTTAGCTTTAACATGGTCAGGCAAGGTTTGTTCCCTAAGCCAGGCATGTCTACGATTGACTGATCCAGTCACAGCAGCTCTATTTGAGGCCTCTAGGGCATCATAGCCACATTGTAAGGTGTGTTTACCCACTTGTTCTGCACTATGCATCATATCCTGCAACTCCTTCAAATCTGGTTGTTCAGGTTGAGACATTTTATTTCTTAATTGTGATAACAGAAACTGCTGATATTTAAGCATATGGAACTGACAATTTAAGGCCCTCGTGGCTAGGGTGGCCGAGGTATATACCTTTTCTCCCCACCTTTCTAAGGATCTAGACCCTCTTTCGGAAGGTAGTGGATTCTTAGCAGTAGAGGCCTTCATTCCCTTGGGGCCTTGAGAAATGGTTTCAGGGACAGCATTATGGCTTTTGTAAAGAAATTGGTGAGTTAGGAACTCTGTAGTACCTATCAGGCTTGACTGGGGCAGGAGGCAGGGAATCCGGATTTAGGCATGCCTCCGAGTAAACATCATCAAGTATGTCCAAGACAGGAGGTATCGCCAGAGGTCTGTGCTGAGGTAACAAAAGAAATTCCCTAAGTCTTTTCTTGGAATCAGAAAAGTCTTGGCCTTCCCAATGGAAGTGTTCCCTCAAGGTGTGCAAGGTTTCCCCAAAAGAGAAATCCTCTGGGGGAGATATAGAAGGAATGGACTGCTCAGCATCCGAATCTTCAAAAGGGGAGTACGAGTGTTCCTCTTCATCAGAATGTTCTGAAAAAATGGAATCCTGGTCAAAAGAGGGAGAAGCTTCCTCCACTCTGGGTCTCTTGTCTGGAGGGGGCTGGGAACCCCTTATAAGAGTAATTAAATCCTCGGCCATTTTTAGCATCTGCTTTTTTAGGCATGGGGCCTGGAGATGGGCCCTGTGCAACAGGCCTCTTGGGATGCATGGCTGATTTGGACTTAGTAAAGGCCTTAATGGAGAAGGAAGATGAGGGTCTAAAGACACCATGGGTGGAAGTGGACCTATCCACATTAGGAGGCTCAACACTCACAGTGGCTTCGGTGGTTGTAGTCTGGGTATGGGCAGAGGTACCTGCGGTCTCGGTTACAGAGGACACCGCCAAAGAAGTGTCGTTGGTAGTCAGGGGCTGCGTAGGCGCCTCGCTGAGAACCGGACAACGTGTAGCCATTTTTTGCATGGTGTCGGTGGAGACCGCGGGCCTCGCGTGTCGGTCTTTGTCCTTGCGTTTTTTGGACAAAACGGTAGTCTGAGTATCCGACGACATTTTATAATCAAAGGCTTTACCAAAAAAGTGCTGGGCGAACTCCGCCTGACGCTTAATAGTGTGTATATTGAAAGTAGCGCAAAAGCGACAGGCCGAGATGTCGTGGTCTGGGCCTAAACAAGGTATGCAGAGATGCAGAGGGAATGGAAATCCTTATGCGGTATTTGCTTCCCACAAGAAATACAATTGTTAACTTTGTCTGACATCGGTCTGAGGCAAGAAAAGTTTCCCCAACGGGGTACTTAGCTTTAAAGAAGACTTCGGTTTCCAATTATTCGTAATTTCAGGAGCTGGCCGACCGGCACTTGCCAACTGCTTCGGGCACCGCGTGGCAAAAAAGACTGGAGAATATGGCGTCGGCTGTGTCTTGTATACCCCTGTCGCACTGACGTCAGGAAAGAAAGCGACAACAACCGATGCTGGACCTAGACTTTGGAATTCGGCCGACCGAGGACCCGCCTGACGGCAGAAAACCCATCTGTGATTACTGCAGCTGTATGCACGATGAACATCTGTACTATGTTCTTCATGTTTCACTGTTGCAGTCATTACACTTGGGTTGAATCCAAAGCTATGGTTGGGAGGCCGGAGCTAAATAGCATTAGGAGCGGCTATGAGGCCCTGCAGAACTGCAGTGGCAAAGCCTGCCCTGGATTTAGAGTAGAGTGGTAAATGATAGTGCTTTGTAAAGGTGTGCACTGAACTCCTGGTAGCAGCCTCTAAAATGTCTTTGGTTGGTACACCCCTGCGGAAGGCTGCTGAAGTGGCTGCTGCTCTGGTTGAATGTGGCCTAATGCCCTTAGGCACTGGCTTGCCATATTGTGAATAGCAGAAACGAATGCAGTGACCTATCCACTTTGAAATAGACTGCTTTGAGATCGCCTTTCCTTGTGATCCTGCAGCATATGCCACTAGCAGTTGCGCAGTCTTTCTGAAAGATTTGGTTCTGTTCAAGTAGAAGCGTAGCTGTCTGTATATGTCCAAAGAATGCAAAATTCTCTCCCCCTTACTCTGTGGGTTTGGATAAAAAGTAGGCAGATGAAGGGTTTTGGTTAAGGGCCACACTGGACACTACCTTAGGCATAAATGTCAGGTTTGTCCTCCGAGAAACCCTGTCTGGATAAAAAATGATAAAAGGTTCCACAGCCATGAGTGCCTGTAGCTCTGAGACTCGTCTTGCAGAGGTTATTGCTAGGAGCAGAGCCGTTTTCCAAGAGAAAAACTTTATATTATCTGCAGCGGCTGGCTCAAAAGGGGGCAGAGCGAGTTTTTCCAAAACATAACTAAGGTCCCATGCAGGTATTAGTGATCTCCATGGAGGACTTAAGTTTTTGGCTCCTCTGAGGTATTGCCTTAAGAAAGGATGAGAAAAGATTGGTGGCTCTGTATTGTAATGAGCCGAAATGGCAGAGGCATGAATTTTAACTGATGAAAAGGATAGGCCTTTATCCAGCATCTCAGTTAAGTATTGCAAAATTTGAGGAATATTTGGTACTGCTGTGTCAATTCCTTTTGCCTGGTTCCAGGAAAAGAATCTCTTCCATTTTCCAGCATAGGATTTTCTAGTACTAGGCCTCCTGGCCTCCAAAATGACATCCATCACTGCTTTAGTGAGAGGTGTGTTTTGTAATGACTACATTATCCGCCATGCTGCCAGGTTTAAGGTCTTGAGTTGGCTGTGCAAGATCTGATTGTTTTGTTGGGACAGTAGGTGAGGTATCCGAGGTAAGGTCCAGGCTGGGCATTGCGACAAGTTCCTTAGGATTGGATATACCAGTACTGGCGGGGCCAGTCTGGAGCAATCAGTATCATTTTTGGCTTCTCTTGTCTGACCTTTAGGAGTACCTTGGGGAGGAGAGGCAGTGGAGGAAAGGCATATACTGTTAAGTTTTTCCAGCTGAAAGATAGGGCATCCACTTTCCATGCTTGTCTGTGATAAGTCCTTGTGCAGAATCTCTTTAGTTGGCAGTTGTGAGGAGAGGCAAATAGGTCTATGTCCGGGCATCCCCATTTCCTTCTTATCATGTTGAAGATTTGTGGATCCAATTTCCACTCGTGGGGATCCATGAGGTTTCTGCTTAGTTCATCTGCCAGAGTATTTTTCTTTCCTGGCAGGAATTGTGTCTGCAGATGTACTTGGCAAGTTAATGCGGTGTCCCACAAAGTCATGGCTAGTCTGCAGAGGGGGTAAGAATGAGTGCATCCCTGCTTGTTTATATACCACATGACCATGGTATTGTCTGTTGTCCTGGATTAAGTAGGTCCTTGAGGGCTGTCACGGCATACTGAACAGCTAGCATCTCTTTTTGATTGATATGTAGATGCATTTGGTTGGCAGACCATGTGTCTTGAATACATCTTCCTGCCATGTGTGCCCCCCAGGCATAATCTGATGCATCCGTTGTCAACGTCTGCCTGGCTGGGGGTAAGGTGAATGGCTGTCCCTTGTTCTGGTGACAGGCCTTCACTCACCATCGAAACTCCTGTTGCAAGCAGGGAATGAGAGTAATTATTTTTTCCAGGCTGTGGCAATGCTGAGTCCAAACACTTTTTAGGTACCACTGAAGTTTCCTCATATGCAGTCTTGCATATGGAATTAGTAGAATGCAGGATGCCATGAAACCCAAAGCCTGCAGAATTTTTCTTGCAGTTAACTGGGCCTTTGTTGCCAACAGTATGAAATAGGTAGTCAGTTGCCTTTGTTTGTCTGGCGCAAGATAAGCCATCTGGGCAGTTGTACTTAAGCTTGCACCCAGGAATATTATCTCTTGAGAGGGTGCTAGTTTTGATTTTTGTTCGTTGACTGTGCACCCTAGGCATGGTAGTAATCTGTAGTAGAATGTCTTTGTTCTCTGCTTGTATGAGGCAGTCGTCCAAGTAAGGATATATTTGTATTCCTCTTTGTCTGCAAAATGCAATTACTGGTGCCAGGCACTTTGTGAAGACCCTGGGCGCAGTAGATAAGCCAAAGAGCAGTGCAGAGAACTGGTAGTGCATTGAGCCAGCTTTGAATCTGAGGTATCTTCTGCATGTTTGTCTGATTGGGACATGCAGGTATGCCTCTTAAGTCTAAAGTCAAAAGCCAAGCCTTCTTGCCCAGCAAGGGCAGAAGCTGCTGTAAGGTCAACATTTTGAATTTTGGTATATCCAGATATGTGTTTAGAATAGATAGGTCCAGTATTGGTCTCCAGGCTTTGTCCTTTCTGGGTACCAAGAACAGTCTTGAATAAAATCCTTGTCCCTGCTCTTGTTCTGGTACTTGTTGAATGGCCCTCATGTCCATGAGGGATGAGACTTGTTTTTGTGCCTCTGCCAATTGGTTTTTGGCAGGTCTGGCCAACCGTTTGCCCTTGGCAGGGTATAAAAGTGAAACTTGTAGCCCCGTGACACTATGTCTAAGACCCATTTGTCCTGGGTTATTATGTGCCAATTTTGAGAAAAAAGTGCTAGTTTTCCCCCTAAAGGTGCTGCCAGAAGATAAGTGCTTGGCGCAGGCAGGGGGAAGTCATTGGGACTGTTTCCTGTAAGGCTGTGAATTGTCTTCTCCACTTTTGGAGGTAGAAGCACCCCATTGTTTAGACCTGTATGAACCTTGGGGCTGGGATCTGCCTCTTGGGTGTCTGTATCTACCCCTTTTTGTGGTCTGTCTGACACTGGAAAGGACCAATTCTTTGTAGGCTAGTGTCTGCTAAATCTTGGAGGCTGCACCTGTAAGAAATCCTTGACTGCATAGATTTAGCTTTGTCATCCATTTTCTTTAACACCTCTTCTGCTTTAACACCAAAGTATCATGCTGTAGTGGAGCATCTAATAATTTTGCTTTAACATGATCTGGTAAATTGTTTTCCTTTAACCAAGCATGCCTCCTAATGACAGAACCCGTGACAGTGGCCTTGCAGGAGGCCTCCAAAGAATCAAAACCACATTGCAAAGTATGCTTTCCAACTTGCTCAGCTGCATGCAATAAATCCTGCATTTCTTTGTTTTCTGCACCTTCAGAATTTATCAACATTTTCTGTTTAAGCAGTGACATAATATATTGCTGATATTTGAGCATATGAAACTGACAATTTAAAGCCATTATAGCCAAGGTAGCAGAAGTGTAAATCTTCTTTCCCCATCTGTCTAATGCCCTACAATCCCTGTCAGAGGGGGTAGGGTTTTTTGCAGTGGATGCCTTGACCCCATTGGGACCCTCAGAAATAGTCTCTGCATCAGCAGCAGGGTTCTTGAAAAGGAATTTATGAGAGTCAGGCACCCTGTAGTACCTGTCCAGCTTAACAGAAGCTGGAGGTGAGGAGTCAGGGGTCAGACTGGACTCTGAAAATACATAATCTACAATGTCTAAGACAGGCGGAATAGCTAGGGGCCTGTGTTGTGGTAGTAAAAGGAAGTCCCTGAGCCTTTTCTTAGATTCAGAATAATCTTGGCTCTCCCAGTGGAAATGTTCCCTCATGGTATGCAAGGTTTCCCCAAAAGAGTAACCCTCAGGAGGAGAGGCTGAAGGGATAGATTCTTCAGCATCAGAATCCTCATAGGGAGGAAGAGAGTACTGATCAGAAGAGGAATCTGAAGAAATGGAAAAGTACAGTTTTGTACCTACCATAAATGTAGATGCTTGAGTGTAGACACTGCTGCAGTCATTACACTTGGGTTATCCTGCTGTCAGGTGGTTCCCCAGCCGGCCTGAGTTCCAAAGTCTTGGTCCGGCATCGGTTGCTGTCGCCTCCTCCCTGACGTCAGTGCGACAGGGGTATATAAGATGCAGCAGACACCATTTTCTTCAGTTTTTCTTGCACCAGATGTCAGGTGCCCCCAAATAGGTAGGCAATTCAAATTGCTAATAAAACATACATAAGAAATGCAAACATACTTTCAGCTACCAGCAAATATTCCCCATAGGTAGTAAAAGGTAGAGGAACTAGGTACGAACTAGCCAGTAAATGGGGAAGGAGGGAGGGTAACCTGGACTGCAGCAGTGTCTACACTCGAACATCTACATTTACGGTAGGTACAAAACTGTACTATGTTCATTGTGTGACACTGCAGCAGTCATTACACTTGGGTAGAATCCCAAAGCTGAGGCAGGGTGGTTGGTTCTATAAGGCATTAGGGGTGGCTATAAGGCCCTGCAGCACTGCAGAGGCAAAGCCAGCTCTGGATTTAGAGTATAGAGGCACATGGTAATGCTTGGTGAAGGTATGCACAGAACTCCATGTTGCTGCTTCTAAAATATCCTTGGTAGGTACTCCTCTGAGGTAGGCAAGTTGAAGTGGCTTTTGCCCTGGTGGAGTGAGATCTAATGCTGTTAGGCACAGGTTTTCCATGGTGCGTATAGCAGAAACGTATGCAATGTGCTTATCCATTTGGAAATAGTCTGTTTTGAAATAGCTTTTCCCGGTGCTGCTGCAGCATATGCTACCAATAATTGCTCAGATTTTCTGAAAGCTTTGGTTTTGTCCAAGTAGAAGTGTAACTGCCTGCGAATGTCCAATGAATGCAGTAATCTTTCCCCTTTATTTTGTGGTTTTGGATAAAAAGTAGGCAAGTGAATGGTTTGGTTTAGAGACATACTTAAAACCACCTTAGGCATAAACGTAGGGTTAGTTCTTAAGGACACCCTGTCCTGGTGGAAAATGAGGAAAGGTTCCACTGCCATTAGTGCCTGTAATTCTGAAACTCTTCTTGCAAAAGTTATTGCCAGGAGCAGAGCAGTTTTCCAAGAAATGTATTTTAATTCTGCCGTGCTAGCTGGTCCAAAAGGAGGTAAAGTTAATTTTTCCAAAACAAAGTTGAGGTCCCAAGTTGGAGTAGGTGCTCTACGGGGCGGTCTTATGTTTTTAGCCCCTCTGAGGTACTGTTTTAGCAAAGGATTAGAGAAAATTGGTGGATCCTTGTTGTAATGTGCAGAGATGGCAGAGGCGTGGATCTTGATGGATGAAAAGGAGAGGCCTTTGTCCAGCATCTCGGTCAAATATTGTAGTATCTGAGGAATGTTTGGCACAAGAGGATCAAGGCTGTGAGCCTGGTTCCAGACACAGAATCTCTTCCATTTATCTGAGGAGGCTTTCCGGGTACTAGACCTTCTGGCCTCCAAAATGACATCCATAACAACTTTGGAGAGAGGCATAGCTTGCGTGGCTAGGGAATCTTCCATGCAGCTAGGTTTAGTGTCTTTAGCTGGCTGTGGAGTAACTGATTGTTGTGCTGAGACAGCAGATGTGGTATTTGAGGCAAAATCCAGGGTCGTCCTTTTGCTAAGTTTTTTAAGATTGGGCACTAGTGCTGGCGTAGCCAGTCTGGTGCAATTAGGATAATTTTTGGCTCTTTTTGCCTGGCTTTTATGAGTACCTTTGGGAGAAGAGGCAGTGGTGGAAAAGCATATACTTGTAGGTTTGTCCAGCTGAATGAGAGGGCATCCACTTTCCATGCTTGCGGATGGTAACTCCGAATGCAGAATTTCTTTAGCTGGCAATTCATTGGGGAGGCAAACAGATCTATGTCTGGGCTCCACCATTTCTTTGTCATCATACTGAATATTTGAGGATTCAATTCCCATTCGTGGGGATCCATGATATTTCTGCTTAAGTAGTCTGCCAATGTTTTTTTCTCTCCTGGCAGGAATTGTGCTTGTAGATGAACTTGATAGTTTATAGCCATGTTCCACAAGCTCATGGCTTGTCTGCAGAGGGGGTAGAAATTAGTGCCCCCTTGCTTGTTTATGTACCACATAACTGTGGTGTTGTCTGTCTTTAGTAGCAGTTGTCCTGGATGCAACAGGTCCTTGAAAGCTATAAGGGCATTTTGTAGAGCTAGCATCTCTTTTTGATTGATGTAAAGATGCCTTTGTTCTGTGGTCCAGTTGCCCTGAATACATTTTCCTGCCATGTGTGCTCCCCAGGTGTAATCCGATGCATCTGTTGTCAGTGCTTGCCTAGCTGTACGTTGAGTGAAAGGCTCTCCCTTGCTGAGGTGACAAGCTTGAGCCCACCATCGAAACTCCTGTTGAAGGCAAGGTATTAGTGGTATAACTGTTTCCAAACTTTGACAGTGTTGAGACCATACACTCTTTAGGTACCATTGTAGTTTTCTCATATGCAGTCTGGCATATGGAATTAGTAGTATGCAAGATGCCATGAAGCCCAATACCTGCAGTATTTTTCTTGCAGGGAGCTGGGTCTTTGTTGCCATCAATTGAAAGTATTGTGTCAGTTGTCCTTGCTTGTCTGGCGTGAGAAAAGCCA
Organism: Protopterus annectens; assembly: GCF_019279795.1. Lineage (NCBI taxonomy): Eukaryota > Metazoa > Chordata > Ceratodontiformes > Protopteridae > Protopterus > Protopterus annectens. Next base: position 551,478,496 of record NC_056734.1, on the reverse strand, counting down.
TCTGGGCAGCTGTGTTCAAGCTGGCACCAAGGAATATTATTCTCTTGTGAGGGCACTAGTTTTGATTTCTTTTCGTTTACTGTGTACCCCAGGCAACTTAATACCTTTTTTTTACAAACGCCAGATGCTGTAGAAGAATGTCCTTGCTCTCTGCTTGAATCAGGCAGTCGTCCAGGTATGGGTAAATTTGAATTCCCTTCGGTCTGCAAAATGCAACTACTGGTGCCAGGCACTTTGTAAAGACCCTGGGCGCAGTAGATCATCCAAAGGGCAGTGCAGAGAATTGAATTGTGCACTGGACCAGCTAAGAACCTGACATATCTTCTGCAGTTTTGTCTGATAGGGACATGCAGGTATGGCCTCCTTGAGGTCCAAAGTCACGACCCAAGCTTGCTTGCACAGCATGGGAAGAAGCTGCTGTAATGTCATAATTTTGAATTTTGGAACATCCAGGTAAGTGTTTAGTGTAGAAAGATCCAGAATGGGCCTCCAGGATTTGTCCTTTCTGGGAACCAGAAAGAGTCTTGAGTAAAATCCTTGCCCTTGTTCCTGTGGTGGTACCCTTTGAATATCTCCCATGTTCATGAGTGCCATCATTTGTTTTTAGGCCTCTGCCCATTGATTTAGTGGCAGATTTGGCATTCCTTTTAATCTTGGCAGTGTGTAAAAGTGGAACCTGTAACCTTTTGAAACAATATTGAGAACCCATTTGTCTTGGGCGATCATATGCCAACTGTGATAAAAAAGTGCCAGTTTTCCTCCCAAAGGGGCTGCCAAGAGTGAGTTGCTTGGCAGCTGGAGTGGGAAGTCATTGGGGCTGTTTTTTATATGGTTGGTGCCCGTCTTCCCCTTCTTTCTGCCCTGATGCACCCCATTGTCGAGGCCTGTAAGGACCTTGTGGTTGACCTCTACCTCTTGGCCATCTGTATCTGCCCCTTTGAAGTCCGTCATTAACTGGAAAGGACCAATACTTTGTTGGCCAGTTTCTCCTAAATCGAGGAGGCTGAACCTGTAAGAAATCCTTCACTGTTTGCATAGATTTTGCCTTATCCTCCATTTTTTTTTAATACCTCTTCTGCCTTAACTCCAAATAAAACATCCTGCTGTAAAGGTGCATCCAGTAATTTAGCTTTAACATGATCTGGTAACGTATGTTCTTTTAACCATGCATGTCTTCTAATGACAGAGCCTGTAACTGCTGCTCTGCATGAGGCCTCTAAAGAATCAAAACCACATTGCAAAGTATGCTTTCCCACTTGTTCAGAAGCATGCAATAAATCCAGCATTCCTTTAAAATTAGGGGGTAATATCTGTCCAGTTTAAGTGGAGCTGGAGGTAAGGAATCAGGATTTAAGCTGGATTCAGTGTACACATCATCCACAATATCTAGCACTGGCAGAATAGCCAGGGGTCTGTTTTGAGGTAATAATAGGAAGTCTCTAATCCTTTTCTTGGATTCTAAATAATCCTGGCCTTCCCAATGAAAAAGCTCCCTCATGGTATGTAAGGTTTCCCCAAAGGAGTAGACCTCAGGCAGAGAGGCTGATGAAATAGATTCCTCAGCATCAGAATCCTCATAAGGGGGGAAAGAATATCCCAGGTCTGAGGATGAATCTGAGGAAATGGACCCCTGGTTGGAGGAATCATAATCTGCATCCTGTCTAGGCCTTTTATCAGGAGGGGGATGGGAACCCCTGATCAGAGTGATTAGATCTTCGGCCATTTTGAGCATTTGTTTCTTAGGCATGGAGGCCTGTCCTAGAGAATGCTGTACTTGTTTCTTAGTGTTTTCAAAGGAGGCTTTGACTTAGAAGAGGGTTTAATGCTTAGCTGAGTAGGTCTGAAGACACCCTCTGAAGGTGCGGGTAAAGCTCAGGAACTCCGGATCCCTCTGCAGGATCGGAATCAGTCTGCTGAAAAGCTAGTGCATCCGAATGCCTAGCCATCTCCACGTGGGGGTCAGAAGCAACCTGTGGTTCTGCAGAAGTGGTCGTCAGGGCTGCGAAGGCACCTCACTGAAAACCGGAGAACCGGTGACTGGCCTAGAAGAGGCTTCGTCATCAGTTTTGGGCCTCGGATGCCTGTCCTTGTCTTTGCGCTTTTTATGAATACCGGTTGTCGGAAGTTTCCAACGGCATGGTATAATTAAATTTTCTGCCAAAGTAACGTCGGGCAAAATCAAACTGACGTTTAATAGTGCGCTTATTAAACCTAGCACAAAAACAACAACCAGTAAAGTACAGTTTTGTACCTACCATAAATGTAGATGTTCGAGTGCTAATACAGCTGCAGTCATAACAGATGGGTTCTCCTGCCGTTAGGCAGGTCCTCGGTCAGCCGAATTCCAAAGTCTAGGTCCGGCGTCGGTTGTCATCGCTTCTTCCCTGACGTCAGTGCGACAGGGGTATAAAAGAACCAGCCGACGCCATTTTCTTCAGTTTTTCTTGCCCCAGATGTCAGGTGCCCCCAGAAGGAAGGCAATACATAAATCTGTGTAATAAAGCAATGCCATATAATCAAACTACAGTAGTGCAAGCAAATACATCATGAATGAATACCCCAATCTGGTTGCATGAGGATATGTTAGCCAATAGGCCTGTCACAAGAGGGGAAGGAGGGAGGGAAACCTGGACTGCAGCTGTATTAGCACTCGAACATCTACATTTATGGTAGGTACAAAACTGTACTATGTTCATCGTGCATACAGCTGCAGTCATAACAGATGGGTAGAATCCCAAAGCTAAAAAAGGGGTGGTAGGCACTAGGTGGAACTAGGAGGGGCCAGAATGCCCTGCAAGACTGCAGTGGCAAAGCCCGCTCTAGATTTGGAGTATAGTGGAAGGTGGTAGTGCTTGGAGAAGGTATGCACAGAGTGGCTGCTTCTAAAATATCTTTGGTAGGAACTCCTCTAAGAAAGGCTGCAGAGGTAGCCGTGGCCCTTGTGGAGTGAGATCTGATGCCTGTAGGTACGGTTTTGCCATGAAAAGAATAGCAAAAGCTTATGCAGTGGGCTATCCATTTTGAGATGGTCTGTTTGGAAATTGGCTTCCCTTGAGCTCCTATAGCATAGGCCACAAAGAGCTGATCTGATTTTCTGAAAGGCTTTGTTCTGTCCAAATAATAACGCAGCTGTCTGTGGATGTCCAAGGAATGTAGTAATCTCTCCCCTTTGTTTTGAGGATTAGGATAAAAAGTAGGTAAATGTATGGCCTGATTCAAAGCTACCCTGGATACCACTTTAGGCATAAAGGACGGGTTGGTTCATAAGGAAACTCTGTCCTGATGGAAGATGATAAAAGGCTGGACAGCCATGAGAGCCTGTAGTTCTGAAACTCTACGAGCTGAGGTGATAGCCAGAAGGAAAGCTGTTTTCCAGGACAAATATTGCAAATCTGATGAGGCAGCTGGCTCAAAAGGAGGCAAGATCAATTTTTCCAGAATGAAATTAAGATCCCAAGCAGGTATTGGTTGTTTCCTTGAAGGCCTTAAATTCTTAGCCCCTCTGAGGAACTGTCTTAAGACAGGGTGAGAGAATAAGAGTGGATCAGTGTTGTATTCTGCAGAAATGGCTGAGGCATGTATTTTGATGGAGGAGAAAGAAAGTCCACTGCTTAGCAGTTCAGCCAAATATTGTAGTATCTGAGGTAAATTCAGTTTTCCAGGATCCTGCCCCTTTTCCTCATTCCAGACATAAAAACGTTTCCATTTTGCGGAGTAAGCTTTTCTAGTTGATGGCCTTCTGGCCTCCAAAATGACATCCTGCACCTCCTTGGAGAGTAGGGCCTGTTGAGATGCTAAGGAATCCTCCATGCGGCTAGATTGAGTGTTTTTAGCTGGCTGTGAAGAGTTTTGAAACTGTGCTGAGTCAGAAGAAGAGGCATTAGAGGCAGGGTCCATGGTGGGGAATGCGTCAGGCTCCTCAGGAGTGGGTACCAGTGTTGCCTTGGCCAGTCCGGAGCAATGAGAATCATCTTTGGTCTGTCTGCTTTGGTCTTCAATAGAACTTTGGGCAGCAGAGGAAGAGGAGGGAAGGCATAAACTGTCATTGATGTCCAACTGAAAGAAAGAGCGTCCACTCTCCAGGCCTTTGGATGGAAGATCCTTGAGCAGAATTTTGTCAATTGATGATTCTTGTGGGAGGCAAAGAGATCTATGTCTGGCCTTCCCCATTCTTGGATTATTTCTAAACGGTCATTGATGTCCAACTGAAAGAAAGAGCGTCCACTCTCCAGGCCTTTGGATGGAAGATCCTTGAGTAGAATTTTGTCAATTGATGATTCTTGTGGGAGACAAAGAGATCTATGTCTGGCCTTCCCCATTCTTGGATTATTTCTGTAAACACTTTTGGATGCAATTTCCATTCGTGTGGATCTGTCATATTCATAGGTTCATAGGTTCATACTAGGCTATCTGCCCGAGGGCATTTACAAGCCTAGCCCATAGTTTTGTGGCTTACGCCACCCCTTTAGTTTGGAGAAACTATGCCCATTATTTTGCTGTGCCTCTGTCGAGCAGTGACACTGAGGTAACCCCTGGGGTATATCTGCGATCTCCCATCCATTGGTCAAGATTCCTCTTGAACAAGGCCAGCGAGCTGCTCTGCCTCACATATACCGGGATTTTGTTCCACAGCATAGGGAGTCTTTGGGTGATGAATCTATCCCTCCAGCACGTCCTATTAATAACAGTGTCGAAGTTTAAGTCTCCTGCCCTTGTGGCTCTGAGGGATCTAGATTTTTTGAGGTGAAGCATGTTCATCAAATCTGGGTCTGACATGGCCTTGTATGTCAGGAACAGGTCACCTCTGAGCAAGCGGTAAGCAATTGAATAGAGCTGGAGTTCTTTCAGCCGGGCAGCATAAGACAGATTTTTGAGACCCTTTATCCTTTTGGTGAGGAACTTTTGTGGCCTCTCCAGCTGCTGCAAGTGTCGGGTCAGATACATTCTGAATGGGGCATTGTACTCAATCATTGGTCTGATGAGTGATGAGTATAGGGAGACTATGACCTCTCTTGATCTAGATGTGAATCCCTTCATGATAAGGTGGGCAATGTAGAAGGTCTTCCTAACTACTTTAGCAATATGAGTGTCGAATGAAAGGCTACTGTCAACCTGGGTCCCCAGGTCCCTGATAACTTCTTCTGTGATCAGTGGATTGCCACCTATATGGTAGCTAGGGGTAACCTTGTTTTTCCCGAAGGGTATGACTATGCATTTCTTGGCATTTAACTCTAGGCCATGGCTCTGGCACCAGTTAACCATTTCTGAGAGACCCTTCTGAAGGATACCTGTGTCAGATGTGTTTTCGACTACGGCGCCCAGTTTGCAGTCATCTGCAAACTTTGTCAGCCATGACCCTCCTGTGTTTGCTTGTACTTCAGAAAAGTAGATGCCAAACAAGAGTGGGCCCAGGACTGAGCCCTGTGGGACACCACTTGTGACAGGCTTTGAGTCTGACATGGCGCCAGCAACTCTGACCCTGTGGGTTTTGTCACTCAGCCAGTTTGCAACCCATCTTGTGATGTATGGGTTTACATTTAAGTTGATGAGTTTTTCAATGATACCCGAGTGGGGTATTGTATCGAAAGCCTTCGCCAGGTCGAGGTAGGCTGTATGGACTGCCTTCCCTCATCAATGGCCTTGGTGACTGTTTCAAAAGTCAACCAAGTTTAAAAGGCATGATCTGCCTTTGACAAAGCCAAACTGGGTTGGATCCAAAGTCTGCAAATTCCCTATGTCTTTATTTATGAGATCCATTATGATCCTCTCCATGGCTTTGCAGATAAGGCTTGTCAAACTAATGGGACGGTAATTTCCAGGGTCGGTGGAGGCACCGCCTTTGTGAAGTGGGACCACAGTCGCTGTGCGCCACTCCCTGGGTACGTATCCGGAGGTGAGACTAAGATTAAACAGCTGTCCTAACTGCGGGTTTAATTCCTCGTTGAGTTCGTGGAGCACACAGCTGGGGACACCATCAGGTCCCATGGATGCTGTGTTCTTTGCCTTGGAGAGAGCAGTTCTCACCTGGGCGTTAGAGATGTTTGGGGGGCTACAATCATTTGGTATAGATATCTCTCCTTTGGGGAGGAGTTTGCACTGAACCTGTCAGCCAGTATGTTGGCAATGTCTGTAGGATCAGTAATTTTCACATCATTTTGAACTAATTCTGAGCATATCTGGGAGTTTCCTCCCAGGATTCTGACATAGCTAAAGAATGCCTTATGGTTGTCTTTTGAGTCCTTAGCTATTTTTCTCTCAAAATTAGCTTTGGATGATTTTATGAGAGCTCTTAGCTTTTTACTTATAGTGATCAGCGGTGTCTTACCTTTTAAGGATTTTGCTCCATCTTGTACTAGCTTTCTCCTTTTGTTGTAGAGTTAGTTTATGGCTGGGGTCCACCAGACTGGATGCTTGCCTTTGCTTGGGATTGCCTGATCCATGCAGCCCTGCAGGTGCTGGTAGAAGGCATTTGTAAGTGATTCAGCGGTTTGAGTAATGTTAACCGCTGGCTCAGGGGCCTTAAAGGAGACCACACTAGTCTTCAGAAGTGTGAAGTCGGCTTTCGAGAAGTTCTTTACTGTGGTCTTTTTTATTTCGGGTGGGGGCGGGATGAGGACCTCCAGCGAGATTAGTTTGTGATCTGATCTCACCAGTGAGGGGTATACTTCCGGTGTTGAACATTGTGCTCCCATGTTCGTGATGATGAGATCAAGTATGTTTTCTCCTCTTGTGGGGATGGTGACTAGTTGTTCCATGGCATTTGAGTTTATGAATTCCAGGAACTTTTGGGCTAGAGTGTTTGGGCTTGAGTAGTGTTCCCAGTCTATATTAGGGTAGTTGAAGTCACCTAGTATGATGGTGTTCGAGATACATTTATCCCTCCAGTGTTTTCAGGAAAGCCATGTGAGGTTCCTGAGTTTGCGAGGGTGGCCTGTAACATGCTACAAATTGCAGAGCAGTCTTGCCTATGGTTAATTGCACCTGGATGGTTTCCGATGCATCGTGCGTTGCCACCAATCTTGAGGTGTGGGTGTCCTTGATGAATATGGATACCCCCCCTCCTTTCTTGGTTTTGTCCGGTTTTTGGGGCCGAACGCATGATATGAGGTAAAACCTGATAGTGCTGGGGTGCTCTCAGGAGCCTTGAACCAGGTTTCTGTCACAGCACAGACATCTATGTTCTCCATACTGAGAAGGGCCTCGAAAAGTGCATCTTGAGGTTGAGACTTCTGGCAGTGAGCAGCATTACTCTTAGTTTTTTTTCTTTGTTGTGTTCTAGGGTGGTAGGTTTAGAATTTGAGCCTTGCCTAAAAAAGGCACTATAGGGGTGGCAAGAGCCTTTGCCAAAATCCGGAATCCCAGGGGTGACAGGTGCAAGCCGTCCCTTGCGAAGCAGCGTGGATTGTCCAGCATGTCATCCCAGGCAGACAGACATTGGATCCCCTTTGAATGACACCAGAGTTTAAGCCAATTGTTAAAACTGATCATCTTATCTCTGTATTGTGGCATCATTCTTGGTGAAGGTAGGATACTGCTCAAGGTCAGGGTCATACCTGCTTGGGCTACATAATCAGAGAGCTCCTCAATGTCTCTTTTCATGTAGTCCAAGGAGGTATGTCTCAGGTCGTTTACACCAGCGTGGAAAATGATTGAGTCGTACTTGTACCTGCTGTTGAGAGACCTGAGTGCTTGCGTTATGTGGCAGATTCTAGCGCCCGACAGGCAGCTTACTGTGACCTTCTCCTTACTCAGTCTGGTGAGCGGGACGTCAGTGTGTCTGACTATGGAGTCACCAATGACTAGTGTGTCTGGCATTGTGTTTGGCCTTAAGGGCTGTGACTGCTTGACACTCTGACTGTGTGGTCTATGTGTTGCAGGTGTTGTGTTCTGAGGTGGTAGTTGTTTGGGTGTCTGCTTTGGTGGCCTCTGATCCGAGTATGTCTTTGTGTGTTTATGTGTATGATTTGAGGTTGTGATGGTATTATGCGAGACTGGGTCTATAGTGTGTGTGGTTACCTTCTCCTCCTGTCTGGTCTTGCTATTCCTATGTTGAGAGAGCTCAGCCTCCAGTTTGGCCGTTTAGTTGCATCTCTCGCATGTATTTGTGTTTTGTGGGAGGAGGAGAGGGTTGTCTGTGTACATGAGGCAATTGTAACATTGCCTCAATATTCCCAGGTTCACCAGCTGAGCAGGAGAGGACATTAGCAACTGATCCCTCGACATGCTAGAAGGAATAGACAAAAAAACTTAAAAAAGGTATCGCGGGATGTGGGTGACCGAGAAATGGGGTTTGCCTTTTTGGGGTACTATCTATAACAAGAGTGCTGTATCAAGGTGATAAGTACTGTAGGAGCAAGTGCTGGGCTATACAGATAGAGAATAGTCTACTTTGGAGTCAAGTAGAGATAATTTTTAGTTATAGGATACACTAAATAGAACAGTAGTATAGTTTGAGGAAGGTAGTTTTAAGGGAAAATATGAAGAGTGGACTTTAGGTAGCCCGAATAGTTTAAACCTGATAAACCGGCGCTGCCCTAGAGTGCAACGGTGGCAACTCTGCGCTAAAGCGCGCTTTATAGCAGGGGGCTGGAAAAGACAGGAAATGACCCAAAATGGCCAATAAACTACAAGTTACTGCCTTAAACCACTCCTCTAAGGACAAACAGGCAGCTCAGTACTCCCCACTCTCATTGGTGAGTAAAGAAACTTCTCCCTGACCAAACAAGGAAAATGGAGAAACACAGGAACCAAGACAAAGCCCAGGGATCAGCAAAATCAGATCTCTGGAACACTAGCTAGGAAAGTATGGAAAAACAAAGATATTTTTTTGTTTTTTTTTCAAGATTTTTTTACAGAAAGGCAGAAAACACAATAAATGCTATAATTTTCGATTAATTGCTATCAAAAGCTAGTACACTTGAGTGTATTAGCCTGTAATTTAACTTTTAGGCAAAACTTAAATTGGCAAGTGCAGTAAACAGTTTTAGCTTATAAAGACAGTAAAAACAGTGCAAACTTCGATAAAACAAGCAAAAACAGTGGTCGAAAGCTTCAAAAGGTCGAAAAAGCCAAGAAAAATACTTAAAATCTGGAAAGGTAGTCTTTTCTGGTCTCTGCTGCTACAGGAACACTGCTGGCCACCACAAGGAGCTGTGCTGAGTTCTCAATGCTTAGGTTGTCTGCCAGCGTGTTTTCCTTGCCTGGCAAGTACTGTGCTTGTAGTTCCATTTGTAAGTCCATGGCCATGTTCCAAAGTGACATGGCCAGTCTGCATAGGGGGTAAGAATGTGTTCCTCCCTGTTTGTTTATGTACCACATAACTGTGGTGGTGTCCGTTCTTATCAATAATTGACCTGGTTGTAGAAGGTCCTTGAAAGCTATAATAGCATTTATTACTGCTAGCATTTCTTTTTGATTGATGTGAAGGTGCTTTTCTTTTTGGGACCATTTGCCCTGAATGCACCGATCTGTCATGTGCGCCCCCCAGGCGTAGTCCGAGGCATCTGTTGTGATGACTTGATTTGCTTGAGGCTTGCTGAATGGAAGACCTGCGTTTGTTTGACATGCTTGAGCCCACCACAGAAATTCCTTTTGCAGACATGAAATTAGTGGTATTATTGTTTCCAAACTGCGGCTGTGTTGAGACAATATGTTATTCAGGTACCATTGTAGTTTCCCTCATGTGCAGCTTTGCACATGGGATTAGTATGATGCAAGATGCCATGAATCCCAGAGCCTGCAGGATTTTCCTTGCAGTCAGCCTGGTGCAATTTGCTACTGTTCTGAAGTATTGTATTAGTTGCCTCTGCTTCTCTGGCGTGAGGTAGGCCATCTGGGTGTTTGCGTCCAAATTGGCACCCAGGAAAATTATCTTCCGAGAGGGTATTAGCCTTGATTTCTTTTTGTTGACTGTGTATCCCAGAGATTTCAATAATATTATTACATAAGCCAGATGTTACAGAAGAATGTGCTTGCTGTCCGCTTGGATCAGGCAGTCGTCCAAATAGGGGTATATTTGCATCCCTTGAAGTCTGCAGTAGGCAATTACTGATGCCAGGCATTTCGTGAATACTCTGGGTGCAGTAGATAAGCCAAAGGGCAATGCACAGAATTGATAATGGGTTGAACCTGCAAGAAATCTGAGGTACCTTCTGCAATTTTGTCTGATTGGGACATGCAGGTATGCCTCCTTGAGGTCCAATGTTACCAGCCAAGACTCCTTGTCCAGCACGGGAAGAAGTTGCTGTAGAGTGAGCATCTTGAATTTTGGTACGAGTAGAAATGTGTTTAGGATGGATAGATCCAAAATAGGTCTCCAATCTTTTCCCTCCCTTAGCACCAGAAATAGCCTGGAATAAAAACCTTGACCTTGTTCGTGCGTAGGTACCTCTTGAATAGCTTTCATGTTTATGAGATCTGTAATTTGCTTTTGTGCCTCTGCCCTTTGATTGTGTGGCAGGTTTGGCATGCCTCTCATTTTTGGAAGGGTGTGAAAATGGAATTTGTAGCCTCTGTTTATAATGTCCAGGATCCATTTGTCCTTTGTGACAACATGCCAATTTTTTGAAAATAATGCCAGCTTTCCTCCTAAGGGGGCTGCCATTTGAAACCTGGTTGACATGCAAAGGGGAAAGTCATTGGGTTTGCTTTCTGAAAGATTGCGAGTTGTCCTCACCACCTCTTTGTGTAGGGGCTTGCCATTGTCTGCCTCTATACGATCCTTGGGATTGTCCTCTGCCCCTCGGGCGCCTGTATCTGCCTCTTTGGGGTCTGTCTGTGGCAGAAAGGACCAGTTTTTTGAAGGCCAATTTCTACTAAAACGTAGGGGTTGAACCTGTAGAAATTCTTTCACAGTTTGCATTGATTTAGCCTTTTCCTCCATTTTCCTTAATACCTCCTCAGCATTAGCACCAAATAGTACATCCTTTTGAAGTGGGGCGTCTAGTAATTTAGCTTTGACATGATCAGGCAAGGCTTGTTCCTTGAGCCAGGCATGCCTACGTATAACTGATCCTGTAACAGCAGCTCTACATGAGGCCTCTAGAGCATCAAAACCACATTGTAAGGTATGCTTACCCACTTGTTCTGCACTATGCATCAAATCCTGCAACTCTTTCAAGTCTGGTTGTTCAGGTTGTGACAATTTACTCTTCAACTGTGATAACAAAAACTGTTGGTATTTTAGCATATGAAACTGAAAGTTTAAGGCCCTCATGGATAAGGTAGCCGAGGTATATACCTTTTTTCCCCACCTTTCTAAGGATCTGGAATCTCTCTCGGAGGGCAATGGAGGCCTTAACTCCCTTGGGGCCCTGTGAGATGGTTTCTGTGTCAGCAGCATGGCTTTTGTAAAGAAATTGGTGTGAGTCGGGAACCCTGTAGTACCTGTCAGGCTTAATTGGAGCTGGGGGTAGAGAGTCCGGGTTAAGGCAGGCCTCCGAGTAAACATCATCTAGTATGTCCAAGACAGGAGGTATAGCCAGAGGCCTATGCTGAGGTAACAAGAGAAATTCCCTGAGCCTTTTCTTGGAATCTGAATAATCTTGGCCTTCCCAGTGGAAGTGTTCCCTTAAGGTATGCAAAGTTTCCCCAAATGAGTAATCCTCAGGGGGGGGGGGGGGGGGAATACAGAAGGGATGGACTCCTCCGCATCAGAGTCTTCAAAAGGGGAGTAAGAATGTTCCTCATCATCAGAGTGCTCTGAAATAATGGAGTCCTGGTCAGAGGAGGGGGAATCTTCCTCCACGCTGGGCTTTTTGTCCGGTGGGGGCTGAGAACCACTGATTAGAGTAATTAAATCCTCAGCCATTTTAAGCATCTGTTTCTTAGGCATGGGGCCTGTAGACGGGCCCTGTGTAGCTGGTCTCTTAGGGTGCAAGGATGCTTTAGACTTTGTGAAAGCCTTGATGGAGAAAGAAGAGGAAGGTCTGAAGATACCTTGAGTGGAGGTGGACCTGTCCACATTCTGAGTTTCAACGCCAAGAGTGGCTTCGGTATCTGTAGTCGGGGTGTGGGCCGAGGAGCCTGCGACCTCGGGCACAGGAGACACCGTCAAAGAAGTGTCGTCGATAATCAGGGGCTGCGTAGGTGCCTCACTGAGAACCGGACCACGTGTAGTCGGCTTTGGTATGGTGTCGGTAGAGGCCGCGGACCTCGTGTGTCGGTCCTTGTCTTTGCATTTTTTAGACAAAACCGGAGTCGGAGTATCCGACGACATAGTATAGTTAAATGCTTTCCCAAAATAATGCTGGGCGAACTCTGCCCGACGCTTAATAGTGCGTTTGTTGAATGTAGCACAAAAGCGACAGACCGAGACGTCGTGGTCTGGGCCTAAACAAGGTATACAGAGGGAATGTAAATCCTTATGTGGTATTTGCTTCCCACAAGAAATACAATTATTAACTTTGTCTGACATCGGTCTGAGGCAAGAAAAGGTTCCCCAATGGGGTACTTAGCTTTTAAGAAGACTTCGGTTTCCAAATTTCGTAATTTCAGGAGCTGGCCGACCGGCACTTGCGAACTGCTCCTGCTTTGGGCACCGTGCGGCAAGAAAGACTGAAGAAAATGGCGTCGGCAGGTTCCTTTATACCCCTGTCGCACTGACGTCAGGAAAGAAGCGACGACAACCGACGCCGGACCTAGACTTTGGAATTCGGCCGACCGAGGACCCGCCTGACGGCAGGAGAACCCATCTGTTATGACTGCAGCTGTATGCACGATGAACATCAGGGGGAATTGCAAGAGATCTGTGCTGAGGAAGTAAAAGACAGTCTCTAAGTCTTTTCTTAGAATCGGAATAATCCTGGCTCTCCCAATGGAAATGCTCCCTCATGGTATGCAGGCTTTCCCCAAATGAAAAGTCCTCAGGAAGAGAAGCTGAAGGAATAGAATCTTCAGCATCAGAATCCTCATAGGGAGGAAAAGAATATCCCTGATCAGAAGAGGAATCAAAGGAAATGGAAATCTGATCAGAGGAATCATATTCAGTGTCTTGCCTAGGCCTCTTATCAGGAGGGGGATGGGAACCCCTGATGAAAGTAATCAGGTCTTCGGCCATTTTGAGCATCTGTTTCTTAGGCATAGAAGCCTGTCCTTGAGAATGCTGTACTGGTTTCCTTGTCTTTAAAACTGTTTTAGACTTTGTCTTGGATGCTGAAGTAGGCTTAGTTGTGTAGGTCTGAAGACACCCTCAAAAGCCGATGCCTGCTCAGCGGCTCCGGACCCATCTGAGGGATTAATTTCCAAAGGGCCAATACTTTGAGTATCCAGAGGCCTAGCTGTCTCCACGTGGGAGTCGGAGGTGGCCTGTGGCTCTGAGGTAGGGGGAGTCAGGGGCTGCGAAAGCACCTCACTGAGCACCGGTGACTGGCCTAGAAGAGGCTTCGTCGTCGGTTTTGGACCTCGGATGCTCGTCCCTGTCTTTATCCATTCGTTTTTTACGAATTCCGGTCGGTCGTTCCGACAGCGTTATGTAGTTAAACCTTCTGCCAAAATAATGAAAAGCAAAATCGTACTGACGCTTAATAGTGCGTTGGTTAAATCTAGCACAAAACCGACAACTAGCAACGTCGTGGTCAGGGCCTAGGCAAGGAATACAGTAAGAGTGGGAATCCTTATGAGGTATTTGCTTCCCACAAGAAATACAATTGTTAACTTTTTCTGACATCGGTCTGGAGCAAGAAATAAGTTTCTCCAATGGGGTACTTAGCTTTATTGAAGACTTCGGATCTGAAATTCGATTTCGAAAATCTCAGTAGTCGGCCTACCGGCACTTACAAAATGCTTTTGCTTTGGGCACTGCGCAGCAAGAAAGACTGGAGAAAATGGCGTCGGCTGCATCTTTTATACCCCTGGCGCACTGACGTCAGGGAAAGTACAGTTGTGTACACTTACCATAAATGTAGATGTTCGAGTGTCTTAACTGTTGCAGTCATCGCTGTAGGGTTCTTCCTGCCAGCAGGCAGCCCTCGGTCGGCCAGAATCCCAAAGTCTGGGTCCGGCGTCGGCTGTTCAGTCATGCTCCCTGACGTCAGAGCGCCAGGAATACAAAGCTGCCAGCCGACGCCATGTTCTCCAGTTTTTCTTGCCCCAGATGTCAGGTGCCTAAAAGTGAAGGCTAATCATAAAACAAAAATGTAACGCACAACAAACCCCATACCCTGTAGCAAATACACCTCAGAAGAAGGGTGAAGTAGGAAACCACACTAATAAAAGTATAAGAGGGGACAGGAGGGTGGGTAACCCAGACTGCAACAGTGAAGACACTCGAACATCTACATTTATGGTAAGTGTACACAACAGTACTATGTTCATCGTGTTTCACTGTTGCAGTCATCACTGTAGGGTTGAATCCCAAAGCTGAGATAAAGGGTGGTGGTTATAGAGTAGAAGGGGCGGCTAGAAGGCCCTGCAAGACTGCAGAAGCAAAGCCTGCCCTAGACTTAGGATAAAGAGGGAGATTATAGTGCTTAGAGAAGTATGCACTGAACTCCAAGTTGCAGCTTCCAAAATATCTTTGGTAGGTACTCCCCTGAGAAAGGCAGCTGAAGTAGCAGCAGCTCTGGTAGAGTGAGTCCTAATTTTTCCTGGGATTTGCTTTCCATGATGAGAGTAACAAAATCTGATTCCATGAGCAATCCATTTAGACATGGTCTGTTTTGAAATAGCTTTGCCTTGGGAATTTCCTGCATAAGAAACAAACAATTGTTCTGTTTTCCTGATATCCTTGGTTCTGTCCAGGTAAAAACGAAGCTGCCTGTGCACGTCCAAGGAATGCAAGATCCTTTCCCCCTTATTTTGTGGATTAGTGAAAAAAGTTGTCAGGTGAATAGTTTGGTTTAAAGCCACTTTAGAAACCACTTTAGGCATGAAAGTAGGATTAGTCCTTAAAGAGACCCTGTCTTGATGAAAAATAATAATAGGTTCACTAGCCATGAGTGCTTGTAACTCCGAGACTCTCCTGGCTGAAGTCAAAGCCAGTAGGATAGCCGTCTTCCATGATAAATACTTAATAACAGATGTGGCAGCAGGCTCAAAAGGAGGCAGAGTAAGTTTTTCCAGAACATAGTTGAGGTCCCAGGCAGGTATGGGTGGTGTCCTAGGGGGCCTTAAATTATTTGCTCCTCTGAGATATTGTTTCAGAAGTGGATGTGAATAGATTGGAGGATCTGTATTGTAATGTGCAGAGATAGCTGAGGCATGTATTTTTATGGAGGAGAAGGATAAACCCTAATGTAACATGTCTGTCAGGTAATGTAAAATCAATGGGATATTAGGAATGAGAGGATCCGAATCCTGAGCATGCATCCAGGTGCAAAATGTCTTCCATTTTCCTTCATAAGATTTTCTAGTGCTAGGCCTTCTGGCTTCTAAGATGACATCCATGACCTGTTTGGGAAGGGTAGGATTAATCATAGACCCTGAATACGCCAGGCTGCCAGGCTGAGAGTTTTGATATGAGAGTGCAGAACCTGGCCCTGATGTTGGGACAAAAGATTTGGAATCTGAGGTAGAATCCAAGGAGGCTCCTGGGATAGATTCATCAGTGTTGAGTACCAAAATTGACGAGGCCAATTTGGGGCCAGTAAAATCATCTTGGGTTTGTCCTGCTTTATCTGTAATAACACCCGTGGAAGAAGAGGTAGAAGAGGAAAGGCATACCCCCGAGAGATTCCTCCAACTGAATGAGAGAGCATCCACTTTCCATGCTAGTTTGTGATATGTCCTTGTGCAAAAAATCTGTAGCTGGTAGTTGAGGGGGGATACAAATAGATCTATGTCCGGGCAGCCCGAGGCTTCTGTAATCATCTTGAATATTTGGGTGTCTAGCATCCACTCGTATGGGTATGACAGGTTCCTGCTCAGGCTGTCTGCCAGAGTATTTTGTTTCCCTGGAAGGAACTGAGCTTGTAGATCCACTTTGCAAGCTAGAGCTGTGTTCCATAGAGTCATGGCTAGTCTGCAAAGGGGGTAGGAGTGTGAACCCCCTTACTTGTTTATGTACCACATAACTGTGGTGTTGTCTGTCCGTATCAGTAGTTGTCCTGGCTGTAGAAGATCCCTGAAAGCCAAGAGGCCATTCTGTACAGCTAACATATCTCTTTTAAAATTGATATGTAGGTGCTTCTGATCCTCTGTCCAAAAACCTTGCAGGCCTTTCCCCTGCAAGTGGGCTCCCCATGCGTAATCTGAGGCATCCGTGGTTAACACTTGGTTGGCTGGAGGCAGACTGAAGGCTTCCACTTTGTTTTGAAGACATGCCATGGTCCACCAATGGAATTCATTTTGTAGGCAAGGCAAGACAACAATCTGTGTGTCTAGACTGTGGCAATGCTGGGACTATACACTTTTTAGGTACCATTGTATTTTTCACATATGCAGTCTTGCATATGGTATGAGAAGGATGCAGGAGGCCATGTAACCCAAAGCCTGCAGGAATTTCCTTGCAGTTAGCTGTGACATTAACACCAGGGTTTTGAAAGTTGAAGCCAGCTGAAGTTGTTTTTCAGATGTCAGGAATGCCATCTGGGTTGTTGTTTAGAAGAGCACCCAGAAAAGTTATCTGTTGTGTGAGTGTCAAATTTGACTTTTTTATGCTCACATTGAATCCCAGGTACGCGAGAAGATTTTCAACAAATTCCAGGTGCTGGAGTAGGACATCCTTGATGTCTGCTTGAATAAGGCAGTCGTCCAGATAAGGGTAAATTTGAATTCCCTCGAGTCTGCAGTAAGCTACTACTGGTGCCAGGCACTTGGTGAAGACCCTAGGCACAGTAGACAAGTGCAGAGAATTGGCAATTTTTCGAGCCGGCCTTGTACCCGAGGCATTTTCTGCACTCCTGTCTGATAGGGATGTGTAGGGAAGCCTCCTTTAAATCCAATGTCACCATCCGTGCATTTTTGCTCAACACTGGCAGGAGCTGCTGCAGAGTTACGCATCTTGAACTTTGGTATCTCCAGGAAAGTATTTAAGACTGACAGATCCAGGATGGGTCTCCTGGAATTTTGTTTTCTGGGAACTAGAAAGAGCCTTGAGTAAAAGCCTTGCCCAGTCTCTGATTGTGGAACCAGTTCTATGGCCCTCATAGCCATGAGGTATCCCACCTGGTTTAATGCCTCTGCCCATTGGTGTTTTAGTAGGTCTGGCCATCCGTTTGGTCTTGGCAAGGTATGAAAGTGGAAAGTGTATTTCCCTTTGCCTTTATCTGAAGCTGTGTAGGCCTGAAAACCCCCTCGGAAGCCGGTATCTGCACAGCGGCTCCGGACCCATCCGAGGGAGCATTGTCCGAAGGTCCTGCACCTGCAGTACTTAAAGGCCTAGTTGGCTCCTCATGGGAGTCCGTTTCGGCAATCGGTTCTGTAATGGCCGACGACAGGGGCTGCGAAAACGCCTCACTGACGACGGCCGAACCTGTAGCAGGCTCTGCTTGTAAACCGTCGTCTGATTTGGACCTCAGAGGCCTGTCCTTATCCTTGCGTCGTTTGTGAACTCCGGTAGTCGGAAGCGTGTCCGACGACATATTGTAATTAAATCGCCTGCCAAAGTAGTGAAAAGCAAAATCGTATCTCCGCTTATTAGCACGTTGGTTAAATCTAGCACAAAACCGACAACTAGCTACGTCGTGGTCAGGGCCTAAACAAGGAATACAGTAAGGGTGGAAATCCTTATGAGGTATTTGCTTCCCACAAGAAATGCAATTATGAACTTTTTCTGACATCGGACTGGAGCAAGAAAAAAGTTTCCACAATGGGGTACTTAGCTTTGAGAAGAAGAAGAAAGTCTTCGGAATGAAGCACGAAAAATATCAGGAGTCAGCCGACTGGCACTTGCGAACTGCTTCCACCGCACGGCAAAAAAGACTGGAGAACATGGCGTTGGCTGGCAGCTTTGTACTCCTGGCGCTCTGACGTCAGGAAGCATGACTGAACAGCTGACGCCAGACCCAGACTTTGGGATTCTGGCCGACCGAGGGCTGCCTGCCGGCAGGAAGAACCCTACAGTGATGACTGCAACAGTGAAACACGATGAAAATCAGGCGACAGCAACCAACGCCAGACCAAGACTTTGGAATTCAGGCCAACTGCGGGTAGCCTGCCAGCAGGATAACCCAAGTGTAATGACTGCAACAGTGAAACACGATGAACATCCTATAGTATCTGTCAGGTTTTCTGGTAGCAGAAGGCAGGGGAATCAGGGGCCAAACTAGATTCTGAAACTGCATCAACAATGTCCAGTACAGGAGGAATAGCTAAAGGCCTATGCTGAAGTAGGAGAAGGAAATCCCTAAGCCTCTTTTTTGAATCAGAAAAATCCTGGCTTTCCCAGTGGAAATGCTCCCTTAGAATATATAAGATTTCCCCCTAAAGAAAAATCCTCAGGAGAGAAAGCAGAGAGAATGGAGTCGCCTGCATCAGAATCTTCATAAGTAGATAAGGGTAAATCCAGATCATCAGAAGAATCAAACAGAATCCTGATCAGAAGACTCATAATCAACTTCAGTCCTAGGCCTCTTAGAAGGGGGGGGGGGTTGGCTACCCCTGATTAGAGTTATTAGATCGTCAGCCATTCTTATCATTTGTTTTATAGGCATAGAGGCCTGAGCATGTGGCCTGGGCATCATTTTTTTTTTTGAGCATGGACTGAGATTTAGGCCTAAGTAAAGAAGGAGGCATCAGTTTAATATACAAGCCTGTAGGCCTGAATACACCCTCAGAAGCCGGTGCCTGCACAGCAGCTCTGGACCCATCCAAGGCAGAGGCATCCACAGGTTCCATAGTTGAAGCATCTTGCGGCATACCGGACTCCGAATGGGTCTCCGTAGAGGCCTGTGAATGAGAAATAGCTGGTATCAGGGGCTGCAAAAGCGCTTCACTGAGTATCAGCGAACTGGCGACTGGCTAAGGAGAAACGTCACCGGCAGTTTTGGACCTCGGCGGACTTCTCTGTCTTTATCTTAGCAATTTTTTGGAATCCCGGTAGTCGGATGGCTAACCGACAACATTTCTGGATAATTAAACCAAGAACCGAAATATTTAGAGGAGAAAATATACCAATGACGGG